>NC_057388.1:85019845-85135126 GCF_019320065.1 Cervus canadensis
AGTTTGGGAATAAATATTTTCATCAGTGAAAGATAATTTTAACTTTCAGAATTTCTCAGATAACATAGAGGACAGTTCTGTTCATGTGTGGGTAGAGTCTGTTATAACTGAAAGTGGGATAACTTTGCTTTTTCATCATACCTGTACATAGAGTGGAATAGAGAGGACAGAGTTTGGTGACAGATTGGGAGTTGGTGGTGGCAAAGCCAAGTCAGTGAACTGACAGCTGGTGATTATATCCAGTAAGGGGTTTTAGTTGCAAGCAGCAGAAGCAGCCTGACCAATTTAAGGGAAAGTGAAAATGTTCATAATCTAATGAAAAGCTGAAGAATTAGATTTCAGAAAAGACAAAATATAGTACATCTCCAGGGATCTACGTATCAGGAACTAATGGATAGTTATCTCATATGCCACTGTTGAATGAATGAACATCAGCTACTTCAGTTTTTTGTTTTTGTTTTAAAAAAAAATACTACTAAATATCAGATTGCTTGGAGAGATTATCCATGTAGCCATCCCACTCGGCACCAAATGAAATGAGGACAGCTAGTTTGAGTGAAACGAGGAGCAGGTTTGGGGGGAAGACTCGTTTGGGGTATGTTAACTTGGAAATATTCAGACATTCAAATGGGAGATATAAGGTAGGGAGTTGGATATTTGAGTCTGAAGATAGAGATTTTGGATACAGTTTATAGGTAGTATTTAAAGCCATGACGTTAGATAAGATTGTTGACAGAGTGAGTATAGAGAAGAGAAAAAGCTCTAGACTGATTCCTGGAGCTTTTCAATTCTCAGAGATTGGAACGAAAATGAGGAACCAGCAAAGGTGATCAAGAAGAATGTTTAAGGTCTTCTCTTGCAGCTGGGCCTTTTACTGAGAATTCATGTGCATGTTTTCATCCACCGAGCCCTTTAAAATAGTCCATATTCCCTCATCTCTAACCTCTTAGCCACCAATGTTTAGTATTACTCCTTTCAAGTCCTTGATCATCCAGCAGGACATTAGCCAGTGTCCAGAAATTTGTGTAAATTCTGAGCCTCAGCCTTCTCTTCTTACAGATGTGTCATTTGAAGTTCTGCCTGCCCAAAGCATCTCTCTTCTTCCTTATCCTCAGTCACTCCAGAGAAGGACTGTAAACTGTGAATGAGTGCTAGTGGGTTATGTGGAGCCATCTAAATAGGCTTAGTGTTTTTTGTCTGTATGCATCTTAGTGGTTCTGGGGAAGGAAACCATGGGCAGAAGTGCCTCACTGGGACCATGCATTCTCCTCAGACCTTTGGGCTTGCTGTAGCATCACTGGCCTGGCTGTTCAAGACTGTAGCAAGAAAACTGCTCCAACTTGGATTTTCTATGCTTCGTCTCATATTCTTGTTCCTGAAAACTGGCTTTCTCGTTCAACCCTTGGGATTTCTATTGCTCGTCTTCTATTTATCTTGTTTCCTCCCCCCCGCCCGAAAACTGGCCCTCCCCGCGCCCTCATGTTGGTTTGACTTCTATCATGTTCAGTATATTTTGCCATGTTGTTGTGTGGGGCTTGTTTTGCAATAATAGGGGTTATCAATTAACCATCTTTCTAAATTCCATATATATGTGTTAGTATACTGTATTGGTCTTTATCTTTCTGGCTTACTTCACTCTGTATAATGGGCTCCAGTTTCATCATCTCATTAGAACTGATTCAAATGAATTCTTTTTAATGGCTGAGTAATATTCCATAGTGTATATGTACCACAGCTTCCTTATCCATTCATCTGCTGATGGGCATCTAGGTTGCTTCCATGTCCTGGCTATTATAACAGTGCTGCGATGAACATTGGGGTGCACGTGTCTCTTTCAGATCTGGTTTCCTCAGTGTGTATGCCCAGAAGTGGGATTGCTGGGTCATATGGCAGTTCTATTTCCAGTTTTTTAAGAAATCTCCACACTGTTCTCCATAGCGGCTGTACTAGTTTGCATTCCACCAACAGTGTAAGAAGGTTCCCTTTTCTTCACACCCTCTCCAGCATTTATTTCTTGTAGACTTTTGGATAGCAGCCATCCTGACTGGCGTGTAATGGTACCTCATTGTGGTTTTGATTTGCATTTCTCTGATAATGAGTGATGTTGAGCATCTTTTCATGTGTTTGTTAGCCATCTGTATGTCTTCTTTGAGAAATGTCTGTTTAGTTCTTTGGCCCATTTTTTGATTGGGTCATTTATTTTTCTGCAATTGAGCTGCAGGAGTTGCTTGTATATTTTTGAGATTAATCCTTTGTCTGTTGCTTTGTTTGCTATTATTTTCTCACATTCTGAGGGCTGTCTTTTCACCTTGCTTATAGTTTCTTTTGTTGTGCAAAAGCTTTTAAGTTTCATTAGGTCCCATTTGTTTATTTTTGCTTTTATTTCCAATATTCTGGGAGGTGAGTCATAGAGGATCTTGCTGTGATTTTTGTCGGAGAGTGTTTTGCCTATGTTCTCCTCTAGGAGTTTTACAGTTTCTGGTCTTACATTTAGATCTTTAATCCATTTTGAGTTTATTTTTGTGTATGGTGTTAGAAAGTGTTCTAGTTTTATTCTTTTACAAGTGGTTGACCAGTTTTCCCAGCACCACTTGTTAAAGAGGTTGTCTTTTTTCCATTGTATATCCTTGCTTCCTTTGTCAAAGATAAGGTGTCCATAGGTTCGTGGATTTATTCTGGCTTTCCCTATTTCTGTTCCATTGATCTGTATTTCTGTCTTTGTGCCAGTACCGTACTGTCTTGATGACTGTGGCTTTGTAGTAGAGCCTGAAGTCAGGCAGGTTGATTCCTTCAGTTCCATTCTTCTTTCTCAAGATTGCTTTGGCTATTCGAGGTTTTATTTTATTTCCATACAAATTGTGAAATTATTTGTTCTAGTTCTGTGAAAAATACCGTTGGTAGCTTGATAGGGATTGCATTGAATCTATAGATTGCTTTGGGTAGAATAAGGGCTATGGTTTTTCAAGTAGTCATGTATGGATGTGAGAGTTGGACGATGAAGCTGAGCACTGAAAAATTGATCCTTTTGAACTGTGGTGTTGGAGAAGACTCTTGAGAATCCCTTGGACTGCAAGGAAATCCAACCAGTCCATCCTAAAGGAGATCAGTCCTGGGTGTTCATTGGAAGGACTAATGTTGAAGCTGAAACTCCAGTACTTTGGCCACCTGATGCGAAGAGCTAACTCATTGGAAAAGACCCTGATGCTGGGAAAGATTGAGGACAGAAGGAGAAGGGGACGACAGAGGATGAGATGGTTGGATGGCATCATTGACTCTATGGGCATGGGTTTGGGTGGACTCCGGGAGTTGGTGATGGACACGGAGGCCTGGCAGGCTGCGATTCATGGGGTTGCAAAGAGTCGGACGTGACTAAGCGACTGAACTAAAGTGAACTGATCTTATTATTGACAATATTTCTTTTTTTCTCTCTCATTATTGATTAAGCAGGAACTATACTTGTCTTTCCTTTCCTTACATCACATAAAGCTCATTCCTATCTCAGTGCCTTTAAGCTTATTGTTTGCTGTATTTTTCACTATGGATGAGATCACTCTGGTATTTTTGAGGGGCTCTAACTACAGATATTCAGATGAACCGATCCAGGGCCTGCCCTCAGCACTGATATATTCAGAAATTGCCTGGCTGATTATAATGTTCATAATCATCTTAAAGAACTTTGTTCAAAGGTCACTTTCTGTAATGTAGCCCCAGTCACTCTTATTTTTCTCGACTTCATTTCATTCGTCATGCTTATTATTGTTATTTCTTCATTTATTTATTGCTTACTGCTTTTATCTGCTCCTTGAAGGCAGATACTTTTTGTTTAGCTTACTGATGACTTCGCAGTATGTAGAACAGAGTCTAACAGGTAGTGGACTCTCCATAAATAATAATGAGATTGATCTTTTTGTGCCTTTGAGCCTCCATTTCCCAGACATATTTTACTGTTAAAAGTAATACTCCACATTCTAAAGTACCAACATTCACACCTATCACCTAGCATCTTAGTTTCTAATGTCAGTTCAGTTTAGTTCAGTCACTCAGTCGTGTCTGACTCTTTGTGACCCCATGGGCTGCAGAATGCCTGGCCACCCTGTCCATCAACATCTCCCAGACATTACTCAAACTCATGCCCATCGAGTTGGTGATGCCATCCAACCATCTCATCCTCTGTTGTCCCCTTCTCCTCCTGCCTTCAATCTTTCCCAACATCAGTGTCTTTTCAAATGAGTCAGTTCTTCACATCAGGTGGCCAAAGTATTGGTGTTTCAGCTTCAGCATCAGTCCTTCTAATGAATATTCAGAACTGGTTTCCTTTAGGATGGACTGGTTGGATCTTCTTACAGTCCAAGAGACTCTCAAGAGTCTTCTCCAACACCATAGTTCAAAAGCATCAATTGTTCAACACTCAGTTTTCTTTATAGTCCAGCTCTCACATCCATACACGACTATTGGAAAAACCATAGTTTTGACTAGACAGAACTTTTTTGGCAAAGAATTGTCTCTCCTTTTTAATATGCTGTCTATGTTGGTCATACCTTTTCTTCCAAGGAGCAAGCATCTTCTAATGTCATTTTCCCATAAAAGAAACCAAGGCTCTTTGGAGAAATGACTGAATTTAGGGTTGGAACAGGATGATGATTCTGAAGCAACTTGTGATGTCAGAAAGTAAGAAAATGTTCAAAACAAAACAAACAAAGGCACCACAGTGATAAGAATATATCAAAGGAGTACAAAAGAGCCAAATGAAAGAACTAATGGCCAAGCGAAGCTGCAACAATTTGGCAACAGTATTATATTATTATCCACATTATAACATATCATATACATAAGTTCATACTTATATAAATAATGACTAGGTAATAAATGGGAATTGGTAAATTATTGTTTAGAAGAATTCTAAGTGATGCAGATAATTTACCCTTAAGGAGATGAGGCATAATTCTTCTCACTCTGTAAGTGTGGGTTGGATATTGTCTCTTTGGGAGGAAATGACTTTTGACTTTTCTGATGATCTCATATTCCTACCAAACCCAGGCTATTCATTTTCGATTTTGTTTGTTTGGCAAGTTGGTGCTCCAAACATATTGTTTTTAAAATTTCATTGTATTTCTGTTTTGAAATGAAAAAGTTGCTTCTAAGTCTTCCCTGATGGCTCAGACGGTAAAGAATCTGCCTGCAATATGGGAGATCTGAGTTTGATCCCTGGATTGGGAAGATCCCCTGAAAGAGGGTCGTGGCAACAGACTCCAATATTCTTGCCTAGAGCATCCCCACGGACAAAGGAACCTGGTGGGCTACAGTCCATGGGGTCACAAAGTCAGACACGACTGAGCGGTAAGCACTGCATGGCACACAGCGTGCTAAGCTTGGGACAGTAAAGCAATTGGCCTTGAATGCAGACAGTAAGAGATGCTTTGTCATTAAAAAATTCTTAGAATAACAACTTTAAAAATCTGTGTGTTAGTCACTCAGTTATGCCCAACTCGTTGCGACCCCATGTATTATAGCCCACCAGGCTCCTCTGTCCGTGGAAATCTCCAAGCGATAATACGGGAGAGGATAGCGATTTTCTTCTCCAGGGAATCTTCCCAATCCAGGGGTGGAATCCAGGCCTCCTGCACTGCAGGCAGATTCTTTACCCTCTGAGCCGCCAAACCTAAGAACGATAAAAAAAAAAAAAAAAACCCTCAAAGCAAGCCCGCTTTTTTATTATTACCAAATAATTACAAGCCTGAATAATGACAGTGATAAAATATTCCTCCCTCAAAATTCTTTGTTTAACGTTTTATGACATTTTGAATAAATGGACTTGAAGTTCTAAGTTGAAACTTTGGTGATATAGATGAGAAAGCCTATTTTTAGAGAAGTGGCTTTAAATGGCTTGATAAAGTTATTAAATAAGACTCACATGCTAATTTCAGACAAATAAGAAAGAGTAGATATATTTAGGTTTCAGACCATAGGTGTATCACTCAGGGTCCAATCAGGAGACAGAAACTACAGTTACTTGAACAGGCCAAGTTTAGTAGAAAGAATTATAATGTGGGATTGGAGGAATAGGAGGTTGTTTAATAAGAGGCAAAGATTCTCAAGCATGGAGAGTAGACACCATCTCTAGAACTGATTTAAAGCAACCACAGAAAGTCCAGGCTTTCCCAGGGCTGAGATGCAGAACCTGTTGAAGGGCACTTCTGTCGCTCACCAGGTAAAGTTCACTGAGACTTTGGAAAGACTTACTTGAATTTGTGCAATGGGTGTGGTGGCAGAAACTCCTGACAGTGACATGCTGTATCCAGAACTCACTGCAAAACTGCCTGTGTGTGTGTTGGAAAAGCCACCAAAAGGCAGATGCCTAGCACTACTAAGAACCCAACTAGGGGATGGGGGTGGGAATCTATTTTGGGGTGCCTTGACCACCCCTTACTCTTCTGTAAAGCCACAAAAAAAGGTTCTGTGTCAAAAGAAGTTTCTAGTGCACTGCTGAAGAAAAGCATCCATCCTTTGTGCAGCATGTGGTGAAAGAACTGCCCTGGAGCAGAAAGAAAAACTCCTTCCTTTAGGGCCCCCTAGGAACATGGTTAGGGCTTCCTTCATAGCTCAGTCAGTAAAGAATCAGCCTGCAGTGCAGGAGACCCAGGTTTGATACCTGGGTGGGGAAGATTCCCTGGAGAAGGAAATGGCAACACACTCCAGTATCCTTGCCTGGAAAATCTCATGGACAGAAGAGCCTGGTGGGCTGCATTCCATGGGGTCTCGAAAAGTCGAGCACGACAGAGTGACTAACATTTACTTCCTTAGGGACATGGTTTGGCCATTCTTTTAAAATTTTTTTTTCCATTTATTTTTATTAGTTGGAGGCTAATTACTTTACAATATTGTAGTGGTTTTTGTCATACATTGACATGAATCAGCCGTGGATTTGATTAGTTAAAGATTATGGATTTTTAAAGGAGGTATGATAAACTGGAACCAGTTATTGAATCATTAGCATTTATTGAGTTGCTGTTATGTTGCTGATATCGTGATGGTAATGAGAGAATAGTCTGGGGGGAACTTAGACTTTGGTGCAGTGGTTTTGAATCCCAGGTGTGCATTAAAATATCTCAGCTTCAAAAATACTGAGGCCTGGGACCGAAATAGTTAAGTCAGGATCTTGGGTGATAAGGTGAGAACAGGCAAGGGGACTTTAAAAATCTGTCCACATCATGCTTATTGTGCTGCGCTGTGCTTGGCCGTTCAGTCGTGTTCCACTTTTTACGACCCCATGAACTCCGTAGCCCTCCAGGCTCTTTTGACCATGGGGATTCTCCAGGCAAGAATGGAGTGGATTGCCATGCCCTCCTCCAGGGCATCTTCCCAACCCAGGGATCGAACCCAGGTCTCCCACATTGCAGGCAGATTCTTTACCAGTTGAGCTACCAGGGAAGCCCTATTATGTTCATTAGTCATCAGTACTGAGAATCATCAGGTGGCGTTTAGATGTCTGCTCTTAAATTTTTCTTGCATTCACTACTGAAAGTGTTAATATTTTCGTTTTGTTTTAAGAATTCCAACTTTTTAAAAAAAATACTTCTTATTTGGAGCAATTTTCTGCCTAGTGATTTCATGGTTAGCTGTTTACTAGTTAGGGAAATGTCAGTGTACAAACTCTATTAGCATAGGACTAAAATTAACAACAAACAGCAAGAGTGAGTTTAAAGACTTTTATAGCAATATGGAGAATAAGTATGAGACTTCCTCGGTGGCTCAGATGTTAAGGAATCTGCCTGCATGGAGAGTAATTATAGTTTATTAAATTTGATGATTTTTTAGAGTAAGGCTTATATTTTGTGATTCTTTTCTCATTTTACATATTTTAGAAAATTTTGTAAATTGTTTTTTACAAAAAACATAGATCTATCATGGATTGAAATAAGTAAAACTGGCCCTTCACTACTGATGGAATGAGAAGCCCTGGCTAGATTGCACTCATGTGTTTATTTCCTAGTTTCTTTATAATGTGAACATGGTCTCTAGGAAAAAAATGTATATTGATTCATGATTTATCTAAGAAAGATTTTATTGATAATTAATGGATAAGAAATAAGGGTTACTATAAAATGGGGCACAAACAATACAAGAGGAAGGAGAGATGAATAAATCATTATCTTTGGAACACAATTAAGGCAGCGTGGATTGTATCTTAAAAGAGACTTAATTTTTCTTAAAATTATGACTATGAGTAATCTGGCTTTACTTTGTGATTAAGAAGATGATGATGACAAGCAGTAGGTTTCCAAAGCCAGTTAGTGGGAGGCTTTATTTTTGCCTTTTCACTTTATTCGGTGTTATTTTCTCTAACAGCACTGAGAATTCTAATACTTAATTTGTCACCTTCAAAGAAGAACATGAATGCCAAGAGATAAGTACTACCTGCATCTATAGTCATGTTTTCCCATTTGAATTTATTTGAGAGGTAGGGTAAATTCAGAAGACATCATATGAACAATACTGGCGATTTAAATTCTGTACTTTGTGCGAAAGCAGGCTGACATGCAGGTGATCCCACAAACTACAATTATAGTATTCTGTAGTTGGCTTAATAATTAGTCTTTCTTTTTACAGTTTCATGTTTTGAAGTATAAAACTTCTCCCACTTAGTCACACAGAGTCAAACAATAACGTTGTTCATAAATTACCATTTTCATGATATATTTGGTCATCCTCTTAGGAACGTATCTCATTTGTCTAACATCTTCTCTTACTGAAATTCTCCACAGCAAATCCAAACTTTTTCTGAGAAAAAAATTATAAACTTTCTTCCAGTATGCAATGTCTTCTGTTTCTACAACTGCCATTACAATCCCATTTATTTGTAGTTCTATTGGTCTAAACCTTAAAGTAATCATATATTACTGCATCAAAAAATATTCATTTTCAAACAATCTGCTATCTATGCTAACAAATTTATAAGTAGATGCAATTCCTGACCCAAGTATGTCTATGAATAATAGATGAATTCCAAAGCTGTACATAAAGTACGGATGGCTTTACAGATAGATTCATTGATTTGGATTATTCATTACTACAATGGACTCATGTTCATGCACCCCAAAATTTGTATGCATCCCCAGATGGATGCTACTAGGTATCTGGGATTTGGGAAGCAATTCGATTAAGATGAGGTCATGAGGTGGTAACCCTATGAGAAAGTGTCCTTACAAGGTAAGAAAGAGACCAGAGCTTTCTCTCTCAGCCTCGTGAGGATACAGTGAGAGGTGGCCATTTAATAAAAATCTTCTGAGATCTAAATAATATTCAGGATTTCAACATATACATTTTTAGAAGATGTCAATTTGCCTGGAGGGGTAGAACAGAAAATCTAGACAGTTACTTCAAAGTGGAATTTTAAAGAATAGTATATTTTAAGTATATAAAATGACAAATTTCAGAATGAAGAGAAAATGCAATTAAGTCCTTTTAGTAGACTCTCCTTTTGTACTTAACTCTTTATATTGTTTTATTGACTTTGTTCTCTTCCCATGGTATTCTGGTGAGTGACTTATAAGAAAAACCTTATAGAAAAAAGTTTTACTCTTAAACTCCACTAATAATCTCAAGGGACCAGAATTACCACTTGTAGAAAATGACCCTACTATTTTATTATCAATTTATGTCCATCGTGAGATATAACACTTAAGGAAATGTGTTTCAGTAGGTTCAAACAAACCAAATTTTTATATCTCAAAAAGTGCCCCATATCTCAAGAAAATGTTTTCTGTTAAGCTTTTATACTTACCATTTCTATTCTCATTTTCTTTTTAGATAATTGTAAACAGTACTGATGTTTTCATAAATACTATTTATTTTAAAATGAGCCATGCATCATAGCTGTAATCAATAACTTTTAGGGCACTCTTTTTGTCAAATATTACTTAATTTGGTATGGTTTCTACTGCTTTTTAATTTTCCATAGCTTTCAGTTCTTGCCTTCACTTTTCATTTTTCTTATTAAAAGTGGAATTAAAATTAACTACATTACTCAGACATTTTGATATCAAAATCTATTTCATTGGTCTTCTTTCTTTCTCCTCTGACTTGTGTTAGTATATCTGACTCCTTTTTTAAACTGTATTTCTTTTTTGCAGATATGCTATTAAGCAGTAACTGATAGAGCAAGACCTTGCTCATTTTCTCTCGTCTCTCATGTGTATTTTTTCTTATTTGAGAAACATTACAAAGTTCCTTGATTTTTTTTCTATTTTGTATTACTCTCTGAGAGTAGTATTATACTGTCATTTAATAACAGTTAAATCAACTTACTTCTAAGCAGAGTTAATTATATATAATTGAACTTAGTAGCATTTTCCCTCTGACATATTTTTACTTTCTTGAAATCTGGCTGACTTTGTTTTTTAGGGCTCCAAAATCAAGGCAGATGGTGATTGCAGCCATGAAATTAGAAGATGCTTGCTCCTCGGAAGGAAGGACCAACTTGGACAGCATATTAAAAAGCATAGACATTACTTTGTCAACAAAGGTCCATCCAGTCAAGGCTACGGTTTTTCCAGTAGTCATGTATGGATGTGAAAGTTGGACTATAAAGAAAGTTGAGCACCAAACAATTGCTGCTTCTGAACTGTGGTGTTGGAGAAGACTCTTGAGAGTCCCTGGACTGCAAGGAGATCCAACCAGTCCATCCTAAAGGAGATCAGTCCTGGGTGTTCATTGGAAGGACTGATGCTGAAGCTGAGACTCCAATACTTTAGCCACCTGATGTGAAGAACTGACTCATTTGAAAAGACCCTGATGCTGGGAAAGATTGAGGGCAGGAGAAGAAGTGGATGACGGAGGATGAGATGGTTGGATGTCATCACCGACGGGATGGAAGTGAGTTTGGGTAACCTCCGGGAGTTGGTGATGGACAGGGAGGCCTGGCGTGCTGCTATTCATGGGGTAGCAAAGAGTTGGACATGACTGACCTGAAATCTGGAAGAGCTCTTTCTATGACTATACCAGAAGTGTTGAGAGAAATTAACAAATAATTCATTTTGAAAAGTAATTATTAAAACTGAAGGATTATTTTAACAGTTTTCTTGAAAGATAAATTTAATGAATTAGTTGTCTGTCATTTGGGGTAAAATGCCACATTATAAAACTGTCCAAACTACTAAACAAATCATTATTTATCAAATTATCTAGAGAAATAATATTTTTATGTAACTGCTAATTATGATGAAAGTTACACTATAGTAGTTTTCTGCCATTTTAGGTTGTTTCTAGTAATGTGACTTTAGAGGAATGTATGCATAATTTAAGATGCCCTTTATGAATACTACTAAGTTTTTATTTAAAAATAAGGGTTTAGTTTGATTACTTGGTTTACTTTTTAAATTTATTTATATTTAATTGGAGGACAATTGCTTTACAATATCATGTTGGCTCCTGCCATATATCAACATGAATCAGCTACAGACACACATATGTACCCTCCTTCTTGAACCGCCCTCCTACCTCCCACCAAGAGCACTGAATTTGTGCTCCCTGCATCATACAGCACATTTCCACTGGCTCTCTAACTTTACTTACGGTAATGTATGTGTTTCAATGCTACTTTCTCAATTCATCCTACCCTCTCTTCCCTGCACTGGGTCCACAAGTCTGTTCTCTGATCACCTGATTTAAATAGTATCTGCCAGCTTTCTCCAATGTGAAGTTAGTATTTTTCCCTCTGTAATTAATGTATCTTATGGGGAGATATTTTGAGACCACATAAAAAAACGTGTTTTTGTAAAATAACTTGCATTAGATTATATTATTAATTCTTGCTTAGATCAATTATTTTTGTGATAGTCGCCAAATTGTGATTTTTCATTTCCATCATTACACTTCCATCTAAGGAAAAAAACTGCAATCTCTCTTTCTCTTTCTCTCATATATTCATGACAGTAATGACTTATAGATTTTACTTTTATTCTACAGGCTATAATGTTTAGGGTAATGAAAGTATTGTGTATGAAACTGTAATGGTGGATACATGTCGTACATTTGCCAAAATCCATAGAAACGTACATGCAAAGAATGAGCTCTAATTTGAACTGTAAGCTTTAGCTAATAAGGCTATATTACTATTATACCACACTAATGCAGGATGTTAATTAATAAGGGAAATTGAGAGGAGTGAGGCAATATATGGAAACCTGTTCTTTCTGCTCTATTTTTCTATGAACCTAAAAATGCTTTTAAAGTAAAGAATATAAATATTTAAAACATCAGTGGTTGCCAGCGCTTCAGAGAGGGGATGATTACGTTGTGGAAGAACAGTGGATTTGTTAGTGCAATGAACATATTCTATATGATACTGTAATGGTTAACATAAGATACTAAGCAAGCATCTGTCTGAGCTAATGGACTTCACAGCACAAAGAGTATACTTTAATTTATCAATATTTGTAACTCCATGGCTGATTTATGTCAACGTATGACAAAACCCACTAAAATATTGTAAAGTAATTAGCCTCCAACTAATAAAAATAAATGAAAAAAATATTTAAAAAATAATTTAGAGAGGAAGATCCCAGGGTAGAATGCAGTGCATGACTCTAACTCGTCTAAAAGTGTAGGAAACAACTCAACAAAGGTGGTAAAGAAAAATGTTGATCTAATTTACTTTAGAAATGAGTGGAGTTTATAAGGAGAAAGACAAAATGAACTATACATAAGCACTGTAATACAGGTGATAAAATTGTTCTTCGAGGGGTATGGGTTAACAATTCTGCAACCATTTTGAAATTCAATGATTTTATGTTTGAAACTCAGTGATTAAGTAAATTGATGGAAATGATGGGAGCCACATCTACAACTGTTCAGGTGTGAGGTTGCAGAAAAGCCAGAGGAGGAGATTAGATTCATACATGTGGTCATGATTAGAGTTGCAGATGTTAATCAGAACTCATGTTTAACTTAGTATGTATACATATAGTTAAATATAAAAGTATTTATGCATATATGTATATACATGGATTAGTACACACACATGTAATTCCTTGCTCTTCAGTTAAGAGCACAGGTATCAATTAATACTAATACTCAGATCTTGGTTTTTAATACATCCTTCAATTTTAAAAATAGTACTCCTTGGATATATGACTAATTATGGGACTGGGGCAGAAAATATACAATACGAAGCTAGGATATCTTATAGTTCCAGAAAGTGACAAAGTACTGAACATACACACACACACACACACACACACACACACACACACACACAATGGTAGTGTGCTAAAGGGATACTGGTGCCAACTGAGTTAATAGCTAAAGCTGGAACAATTTGAGAAAACAAGTATTGGCTTATAACCCAAAGTTTGAATAAATATCTATGAGTTTCTGCTGATATAAATGATTGAATAAATAAATGTGGGAGAAGAGATACCTTTCTTAGGCAAAAGAGTTACAAATGATGAAACAGATATTCTATCCCCAAGGATATAAACCCTAAGTCCCTACTCACTGTGTGCTGCTTCTAGAGACTCTTCCTAATAGTACAGAACAGAAAGGAAGAAAAATGGAACAATAACCATATGGTGCAGAAGGTTTCAAACACTACCTCAAGACAGATGATCAAGGTTAACATCGAGTGGTGATTCATTTCAACAATATTCAGTGTTATTGTGATATGATGAGAATGCATTTTACCTCTGCAGTCTTCCTCAAAATACAATTATACTAGTATAATTACAGGAAAAGCCCTGAACCCGTTACAAAGGAATGCTATAAACCTCCTGACTGACATAATCCTTAAAACTGTAAGGTCAACAAAACAAGGGAAGTCTTAGAACTAACACAGTCAAGAAGAGCCTAGGAAAACATCACAGCTAATTGTAATGTGCTACTTTGAATGGAATAATGGAGCATAAAAAGGACATTAGGGAAAAAACCTGAAGAAATCTGAATACAGTGTTTTATGTTTAATAATAATATATCAATGCTATTTCATTAATTGGGTATAGAGGAATACTCTGTGCTAGCCTTATAATAATTTTGTAAGTCTAAAACCACTTTAAAATAAAAGATACTAAAAATATACAGAACTGTACATGAATATAACGAATGCTCAACTTCAGTAATTATAAGAAAAATGCATACTAATGCCATCATGCAAGATGACTGCCCATCTACAGAATAGCTTACATAATAAAGATAAAATGGCAACAGTTGGTGAGGAAATGGAATAAAGGAAACACTAATAAACTACTTTGAGAGTTTTTCTGTCAAATCTCTTTGAAAAAGAGAAACAGCTATTAAAGCTGAGTATATGAACATCACATAAAGCAGCTTTAATATGTTTGCCAAAGAGATATTCCTGGTAGTACTGCAAAATAGGCTCAAACTGAAAAATAATCCAGATTTTAATCAAAATATACTGGAAAAACAAATTATGACATCACACAGTGGAATACATCATAACAAAAAAGAACTATAACTATAATAAAAATCCTGTATGATGAAGAGTGTTTATCAAAAGGAGCCAAACATCAAAGTGCATACATTATAGTTCCATTTGTAAAATAGCAAAACTAATGTGTAGGGTATAATGTTTAGAGTGGTGGTCGCTAGCGGAGTTGTAAGAGAATCTTCAGAGGCACTGGTAATATTCTATGTAGTGTTCTAAGTCTGTTCACTTGGGTATATCTACTCAGAGAAAAATTCACTGACCTAGCTACGCTGTGCTGTGCTTAGTCATTCAGTCATGTCCAATCTTTGTGACCCCCTGGACTTGCTAGGCTCCTCTGTCCATGGGGATTCTCCAGGCAATAATACTGGAGTGGGTTGTCATGCCCTCCTCAAAGGGATCTTCCTGACCCAGGAATCAAACCAGGGTCTCCTGCATTGCAGGTGGATTCTTTACCAGCTGGGCTACCAGGGAAGTCCTCACTGACCTAGACGTAGTGGCAAATTCCTACTGATGCTCTAGTTTATCCCACAGAGTGTTTTATGCTCTGGTCTCCATGATGGAGGCCCAAAGAGTCACTTCAAGCTTTATATGCAATTGCCTAAATTAATTTTAAGTATCAACTAATATTTATTGCATAGTTATTGCATGGTGCCTTAGCAGGTTCATCTCACTTAAATCCCATGACAATCCTGTGAGATGAATATTGTCCTAATTTGAAATGTAGGTGGAGTTGAAAAGTGTGTATAAAATGCAACTTATGAGTTATAAAAGCAAGTGTATTTGTTTTTATATATTGTATCACTTCCTAAATAAAACTTTGCCAATTCATTTCAAGAACACAATATTAAGTTGAAGTTACTATGCTAAAACACAAGTGATGCTAAAATTTATAAGATTAATATTGTTTCTGATTTCACATGTGATAGCTATGAGAGTCCTTGCCAGTTAGCCCTTTGATTCAGAAAGGAACACAGCAGATGTGGTGCCTGTCCATATGGGATTTTCAGGGTTGTAGGAAATGCAGAAATTATGTGTGATAAGAAAAATATAGATGTTATATTTGTAACTTCTCTTTCACAAGTAAGCAGCTTATAGACATTAGAGAGAATAGCTAAAATTACTGAAAGTGGATGATTTGCAAATGGACCCATATTTTTCTATGAACCAAAAGTCTCATTTCAAAAGTTATAATGATAGATAGGCAAGGAGGAAGTAACTAAGCCCGATCACTCATTTTATAATATCATAAAACATGCTTTGCTTTATTACTATCATTAGCTTAAATCAATGTACCATGTCTATTATCTATAGAGGAAATTTTCATATCATTTAACGCCAATGCTAAAAAACTATATTTGCTTTCATTTTGGTTTTTGCTTCCCCAATGTGAAAGAAGAGAGCGGAATTCACGTTAACAACCCTATTGCCACCAAAAAGTCTTGTTGTGCAGTCACTCAGGCATATCCAACTCTTTACAACCCCATGGACTACAGCATGCCAGGCTTCCCTGTCCTTCACTATCCCCCAGAGCTTGCTCAAACTCATGTCCATCAAGTTGATGATGCCATCCAATCATCTTGTCCTCTGTCGTCCCCTTCTCCTCCTGTCTTCAATCTTTCCTAGCATCAGGGCCTTTTCCAATGATTTAGTTCTTTGCATCAGATGGCCAAAGTATTGCAGCTTCAGCTTCAGCATCAGTCCTTCCAATGAATCTACAGGACTGATTTCCTTTAGGAGTGTCTGGTTTGATCTCCTTGCCGTCCAAGGGACTCTCAAGAGTCTCCTCCAGCACCACAGTTAAAAAACACCCATTTATTCTGCATTCAGCCTTCTTTTTGGTCCATCTCTCACATCCCTACATGACTACTGGAAAAACCATAGTTTTGACTAGACAGACCTTTACTGGCAAAGTGATGTCTCTGCTTTTTAAAACGCTGTTTAGGTTTGTCATATCTTTGCTTCCAAGGAGCAAGCGTCTTTAATTCTGTGGCTGCAGTCACCATCCACCATGATTTTGGAGCTAAGAAAATAAAATCTGCCACTGTTTCCAATTTTACCCATCTATTTGCCATGAAATAATGGAACCAGATGCCATGATCTCAGTATTTTGAATGGTTAATTTTAAGCCTGCTTTTACACTCTCCTCTTTCACCTTCATCAAGAGGCTCCTTTGTTTCTCTTCACTTTATGAAAAATGCTTAGGATAGGTAAATTTTAAAATAATTCAGTCATTGCCATTGCATCATGAATCTATTTAAATTGTAACATTTTAGTATATATTTACCCAGGGGGACAAAATATGGCTAGTTAGAAAATTTTCACCTTCTTTTTGTTGAAGAAATTATTTGATCATCAATATTTATATAAACTGTTATTGTAATTTATATAGGAACTCTTCATTTAGCTAAAATGTTTATAGGTATTTTAGATCTTTAGAATGACCGAATTATGGGCAGTATAATTGCCATTGCAGATGTGATGGTACCCAAAGTCCTATTGTATGGCTCATTCACTCTTTTGTGATGTACTTATTGAAAAACTATTATGCACTAGACACAAAAAAGCCCAAGATCCTTGCCCTTGAAAAACTTATTTTAGAGTGGCAGAAGGTAGCAGTCAATATACAGTAAACATTATACATAATGTGAAAAATATGTTTCTCAGTAGGTGATAACTGCGATCAATGTAAGACTAGGACACACAGATGAGGGTGGGAGGAATCACAAGTGCTGGTGGCAAGAGTTTAGGTTTTGAAAGGGCACCTAGTCAATCTTATTTAGAAAGTGAGATTTGTTTACGGGAAGTGAAGCATAAAGCCACGCAAATATTTGGGTGTGCTATACTTAGTTGCTCAGTTGTGTCCGTCTCTTTGCAACCCCGTAGACTGTAGCCCGTCAGGCTCCTCTGTCCGTGGGGACTCACTAGGCAAGAATACTGGAGTGGGTAGCCTATCCCTTCTCCAGGGGATCTTCCCAAGCCAGGAATTGAACCAGGGTCTCCTGCATTGCAGGCAGATTCTTTACCAGCTGAGCTACCAGGAAGGCCCCAAACATTTGGGTAAGTTGGTTGTATTCCAGTCGGAAGAAATATTTAGAACAAAGGTTCTAAGAGCACAGTCTATTAAGCCAGGTGCAAGGTGGTCAGTGAAGGGGCAGGAAGCAGAAGGCGAAAAGTGGCAAGGGATAAAATAAAATCAAAATTATGTGCGAGAATGACAGTTGTAGCATATGGCTGGCTTGCTCATGGGCATTCTCGTCAATTAAATAATTTAGGGATTAAAAAGGGTACTAAGAGCAGAACTAGTTTACATGTATACCAATTATAAACATGCAGTGAATCGTGCTTGAATTTTATAGACTCATCAATTATGGAGGTTAGCTAAATGCTGAATGGCAAATGTTAAAATCAATATTTATTGAAAGATAACTATCACCATTATAGGTCAAAGCTAAAAAACCTAGAATTTTATCAACATTTTAACTTAGTTTTACAATTATGTACTTTAAATGTCATAGGTTATTTATAAAGGTTTAGAATTACACTGTGGGCAGAGTAATTTTTCAACACTGTCGGCTGTTATACTGCTGATGTGCTCACTTTGCACAATCAGACTTACATCCATTTTTAACTAAGTTGCCTGGAAGAAGAAATGCTTTTGGCCAGATGTGTCAGAATATGTTCCTGATGATGGTGAGGTTGATCTTGTTCTCTCTGGTTCTCCCTGACTGAAGATTCATTTACCAGATTTGAAAATTACCATCCTGCAGATGATTACAATGCCCAAGATGATGTAGTAAAAGCAGTCATACAAGCCAAAGCTTTGGTACTACATGAATAATATTCTTTCTCAATATTTTCAGTAGATATGAGATTTATTTTCTCACTTATATTTCTATTTCCAATAAATTTGCATGTATTTGCTGCTTTATATAGTTAAATAAAAAAGTTTAACCTTAAGCCTTAAATATAGAAATATGGCAATGGCACAATATAATTAGCTTTCAAGATAAAGAAAAATCACTTTTGATTTTAGCTTAACTTGCAGTGCTTATGCACCGATTTCATTCTATTCTGTAGAGTGGGTTCTTTATACCAGAGATCATAGATAAATAAGTGCAATCATTGGAAATGTTACTTTAGTTATTTCTTCATCAGGTTCCAGCAAGCAAGCTAATTGGTTGTTAGCAAGTCCTGCTATACGCTGTATTGTAATCTATACGTGAAGAGTTTCTTTTATTCAAGCATCCTTCTTTTTTTTTTCATTTATTTTTATTAGTTGGAGGCTAATTACTTTACAATATTGTAGTGGTTTTTGTCATACATTGACATGAATCAGCCATGGATTTACATGTATTCCCCATCCCGATCCCCCCTCCCACCTCCCTCTCCACTCGATTCCTCTGGGTCTTCCCAGTGCACCAGGCCCGAGCACTTGTCTCATGCATCTAGCCTGGGCTCAAGCATCCTTCTTAATGTGTAATGTAGCTTATCTTATTTAAGATGTCTTGTTTGAGCATCCTGCATAGAAGCATGACAAATTGGTTCTAAAACCTCTTGTGTATCATGTATTCTGTCTCTGGATGAAGATAAAGGATGGGCGTCGTCTATTATTCGCTTATAGCCAAGGATTATACTATACTCTTCCTATATTTACTTCTTAAAATACTCATAGCCTTTAACATGTACATAGGCATGGCATGAAAATGGAGAAGTACTCATGATAGTCACAGAAGTATTGAGATCAAAGGCCTTTAATAACTTCCTTCTTCAACTGATTAATACTAAACATGGCCCTTTCACTTGTTTGGAGCAATTCTTTTTTTTTTATTATTGGGAATGTTTCATTTATTTTAATACTCTCAAGGACAGAATTTTTGTGAAGTTTTGTGAATGTGCAGGAAGATTTTTTTTTTTTTTGCATTTTTTTTTTTATTAGTTGGAGGCTAATTACCCACAACATTTCAGTGGGTTTTGTCATACATTGATATGAATCAGCCATAGATTTACACGTATTCCCCATCCCGATCCCCCCTCCCACCTCCCTCTCCACCCGATTCCTCTGGGTCTTCCCAGTGCACCAGGCCCGAGCAATTCAATGTGTAAATTACTAAGGTTTCTTCTGAGAAGGGGCATTAGGACCTATCACACTGTGGTTTTTTCCATGATGATTTCATGTCCTAGGTCTGCCATACTCTTTTAGCCTATCTTTCCAAGTGGTGTGAATATTATAAAGAAGAGCCCTTAGTAGACCTATGGGCTTCTGTAGTGGCTCAGCTGGTAAAGAATCTGCCTGCAATGAGAGAGACCTGGGTTTGATCCCTGGGATAGGAAGATCCCCTGGAGAAGGGAAAGGCTACCCACTCCAGTTTTCTGTCCTAGAGAATTTCATGGACTATATAGTCCATGGGGTTGCAAAGAGTCAGACTCGACTGAGCGACTTTCACTTCACTTAGTAGAAAGAAAGAAAAGAAAACACTAAGCTGTGTCCAACTCTTGTGATTCCATGAGCCATAGCCTGCCAGGCTCTTCTGTCCATGGGATTCTCCAGGCAAGAATACTGGAGTGGATTGCCATTTCTTTCTCCAAGGGAACTTCCCAACCCGGGAATTGAACCCAGGTCTCCCTAATTGCAGGCAGATGCTTTACCAACTGAGCTACACAGGAGCGATTGGCAATAGGAACAAGCCATAAACTGATGTACAAAGGACATATCTTTTAAGTAAGTGATAAACTTCTACAAAATGGTGTATTGTAAGATTTTGTTGTTCTTATTGTATAATGTAGCTGAAGAGGACTAACGTATAAATGGAAGTAGATTATGTAAATTTAAAAAAGCTTTAAAATATGTTGTAAAGCATTTGTTTGTGGAATAGAGTGTAATGGATAGGAATCTGTTAATGGTAGCTAAAAAAAATGATCAAATGACTATTAATATTGTGGTAGCATTTATTAAATTTTTAGCCTACAAATATTTGGATTATTTATTCAGCACCTATGAAGTTGTAGTCCTAATAAATCAGTTAGGAAGCAGATTGTTATGGTGTGTTTTGGTTGAATTGTCTGTAGTGTACAAAGAATGAAAGAGTTTCACAAGTCTTTCATGGGTCAAGCTTACAGTTCAGACAAATGTTCAGTATTAAACTAATGGTCACTTTTGAAAATGAGGATACCTGGTAGTTATCTCAGGGAAGCCAAAAGTTCAAATCCCTAAAATAGAGGCTGTCTTTCACTGGATGTTCAAGTCAGCAGAATCACTGCTCACAGAGTTTATATTTTCTCCAGTGTACAACATACCCCATAGGGCCTAGGTTTCTGTTTTGACAATAAGGAACCTAAGAGACAGCAGTTACACTTTAACAGCCATAAGAACTGAGCTATATGAATCCAGGTTCCTGAATTTTGTTAACATTTATCAGCCACTCATGGTGTTGGAGGTAGGACAATTGCGAAGACACCACCTTGGTCTGTCTGTTCCAAGAGTTCTGCATTTTCAGGCTAGCCTGACTCAGCTTTGGCGATTTGTTAAAAGTTGTTGGTTTTATATTACTCACTTGTAAGTTGGCCCAGTCTTATGCTCTGTCTGCTCTAGGTCAACCGTGCTTTTGTCCCATCTCTCCTTGATGGTGCCTGTCTGCCCTTAAATTTCAGGTAGTGAGTTTCAGGATGACCTCAGCTCTTAGATGTGTTCAAAATGTTATGGTAGTATATGTTATCTGATATTTCATAGTCATTAGTTTTTCTGTGACAGTCTCTTTATGTTTCTAAAGCTTAAGTCTGGAGTCCACAGGATAGTTTTTTATTAAAATACAAATCATGATTTGGAATTTATGTATGCATGTGTTAATGAGGCAAGTCTGTTGTAGGCTTATATCTATCAGTCATCATAACAATAAAATGAGACAATTTAGTTAAACTCAACAATACAGAGGATGGAGTGGGAATTAAATTGATATTTATGATTCCATCAAGCCTAAGAGTTAACATATAAAACTTCTAAATATTTTTGTCTGTAAATCAGGAACATTTTAATAAACTTTACTGAATTCTTCTAGTTAACAAATTTTAGTTTTCTGATCTTTATTTCCTAGAATCTTTATTTTTTAAAAATAAAGAACTTTTCTATTCCATCTCAGTCTATGCTTTACCTGAATGCTTTATTTTCACCACTGACTCTATATTTGTAATTTTTACTTTATAGTTCCTGTTTTATGCAAACTTAATTTAGTGAAATGTCAGTGCAAAAAGGAATCAAATTGTATCAAGGTTGATTGAATATGAATAGATAGCTACTTTGCAAGTAAAAAAAAGCAAAGTGATGTATCCAGTAAACTTTGAAGTGAAATGTGAACCAAATGGATTGAAGACAAGAGTGAATGTGCCATTGTGCCGATACACTCCCATTTCTTCTACAGAGGCAACATCTTTAGGTGCTCATTACTGAAAAAAATTGGGAGTAATCCTATTTCCATATGAAGGTTGCTATTTTAATTATTCATGAGATATAAAAGATTTTGACGGAAATTAACAAAAACATCCTCAAGGATCATATTGAGTCAGTCACTCAGTTGTGTCCTACTCTTTGCCATCCCATGGACTGTAGCCCTCCAGGCTCCTCTATTCATGGAATTTTCCAGGCAAAATTTTCCAGTACTGGAGTGGCTTGCCATTTCCTTCCCAAGAGAATTTTCCCAACCCAGGGACTGAATCCAGATTTTGTGTGCCTCCTGTATTGCAGGTGGATTCTTAACCCACTGAGCCATCGAGGAAACTTCAGCATATTGGGTCAATTCTAATAATTAGTCATGTCCAGCTACTGCTTCATTGCCTGGTACCTCAATTATTTTAATAATTTCTCAATCATGTTACACCATAAAACCATTACTTGCTGGAGTGAAACTGATATCTAATGCAACATTAACATTCATATCAAAGAGGAATGAATATGTAAGACATGATCATATAAATCATTTCCTCATATACTTTGCTTACTACTATGCACTAGATTTGTTAAAATTTATTTTCAGGTATATTCAGGCACATTGAACCATTTTGGGAGATTTAAAGTTGACATCAGTACAGCAGTGTGTTTGATACCTTCTTAATCTCCTTAAACTAACTGCATGCTGTTTAGACTAATACTGATTGGCATGGTATTTATGCAAGCACCAGAGGTCTCTGTGATGGAGTCAACAAGTTTTGGTGGGTGTGGGGTATGTGAAGATAGTGTCTCAAACCATCAGTTGATAGTGTCAAGCACAATGCATGGTGATTTTTCAGTTCCTTGTGGAACCAGAGCTGTTGCATTGAGCTACTTTGATATTGCCCCATAGTGTTGTGCACCTGGAGGCAATTTGGCAAAAGAAAGGAAATTTTGTTTGTGTGAGGGAGGCGCAGGGCCAAAAAATAAGAGGGTTTCAATTCCAGAGGCACAGAAGACTCAAAAATTCCTTCTCTTACTTTAGGCTTATCTTGCAGCTCTCAATAGCCTCATTGACCTATCTGCAAAGTACAGATAAGAATATTTGCTTCATGTTTGTCTTCAAGTTCTGTGACATTCTTGAAAGGCATAAATGTTATAAAGGATCATATATTAGTGAAATGTGACAGCTGTAGTCTAATTTAGTTGAACTATTCTGAAAATGAAGCCCATTCTCCATAACATAGAATTTTACTTTACTGTTTTAAAGACTTTCTAAGGAGGTATATATTGTTATCATTATGTGATTTCTTCAGAAAAAAATGTATTTCCTAAAATTATTAATGATCTTTAAAGAATAATAAAACCTAATACTATTCAAAATTATATACTTCTATTTTTAATAATTTATTGAGTTTCCAGAGTTGTTTACTCTATAAATTTTTGTATTTTAATTAACACTTAATGGAGATATGCAAATTGCTTACAGGATGAAACTATTCGCATAGGAGACACTATATTAGTCTGTAACTAGGCCAGTAGTAGCGCATATTTTTTTGGCGGTGAAGGCACAGTAAAACTCTTAAATATTCATTCTGAGCCTTGTCTTTCCTTTCTTATATTTCAGCTTTGAATACACCTTGATTCTTTTGCCCCTCTTTGCTATGTTTGGAATAAAATCAGATATGTTTTTAGGTAAATGATAGAATCTATAATTTTCCCTTATTCCTTAGAAATAAGGATAAGCAAATAAAGACAGTAAGTATTCATGATAAATTGAGTTTGAAAATTATAATACTTTTCAAAAATAACAAATGATTTCAAATATAACTAGTTATAAGCTGAATTATGTCTGCCCTCTCTCCTAAATTTCATGCTTAAATTCTAACCCCCAGTACCTCAGAAGGTTTTATGTTTGGCCATTAAATAGGTAATTAGGCTTAAATGAGGTCATTGGGACAGGCCCTAATTAATATGACTAGTGTCCTTATATTAAGAGAAAATGAGGATACAAATATAAAGAGAGGGATGAAATATGAGACATAGCGAGTAAAAGACTTCTTCTGTGTCCTCTCTGCAGAAGACACAGGAGATGTGAGTTTGATCCCTGAGTCAGGAAGATCCCCTGGAGGAGGAAATGGCAATCCATTCCAGTTTTCTTGCCTGGAGAATCCCATGGACAGAGGAACCTGATGGGCTACAGTCCAAGGGGTCGCAAAGATTTGGACATGACTAAACAACTGAACGCGAACACAATAATATATACATACATCTGAACTATACCTTCTGAACTGTTACTTTGCTTTAAGAAATTTTTTCAATGAGTCACTCAAATATCTGCTTCCTTTACAACAAGTCAGTGTTAATCAGAGACATTGAATCTTCCTAATACTTTATGAATATTGGATATACTGAATACTTACAATATACTTATGTGCCACTTTGATCCTCAAGCTCTGCCTTGGTAATTGTATTATATTCTTTTGTAAAAAGGGAAGAAAAAAGAAGAGATATGAAAAGAAGAAGAGAAATGATAGAAAGGGAGAGAGGGAAGGAAGAAAAGAAAGCTAGAATAACATGGTCATTTAAAGATGTATGTTTAACCTGCTACTTTTAAAATATTAAGCCAAATCTAAATAATGTAAATATTAATTGGAATGGATGTACTATTTTTAAAAAGACAAACATGTAATGAGAGAAAGACCTGATAAGTCTTAGCTGAAGAAAACTTCTCTGGGGATAAAACAGTAAGGAAGATCCAGTCAGGCAAAGTAACAGTTAAAAAATCATCCCATGCTCTAAAAGACTTATGCCTAGGATCATATTGAACACAGCTTATGGTCACCCTAACCATAATTGGGATTCTCTGGTGGCTCAGAGGTTAAAGCGTCTGCCTGCAATGAGGGAGACCTGGGTTCAATCCCTGGGTTGGGAAGATCCCCTGGAGAGGGAAATGGCAACCCTCTCCAGTAGTCTTGCCCGAAGAATCCCATGGACGGAGGAGTCTGGTGGGCTACAGTCCACGGGGTCTCAAAGAGTCGGACACGACTGAGCGACTTAACTAACTAACTAACTAACCATAAATGAGATAACTGGATAGACTTTGCCCTTAAATAGTGTGTAAAGTACTGGAGAAAGCTGACATGGAGCTGATAAAATGAATGTATAAACTTTTAATGCAATAAAAATAATACTCTTATTTAATGATAAACAATGATACCATATATCTGGCTGTTTTTTTTATGTTGGTGCAATTTGAAATATCCTGAAACCCATGATTTAACTCCTGAAAGCATTCTTCACTAATCCCAGATATATTTCAATTTCATGTAATAGAAAAGCAACAGCAGCTTTATAACACTAAAAACAATTTTTCAAAAATTTTCAGTGGATACATTTTTTTTTAAGTTATGGAATTTCAGTGTTTAAAGAGCTGCAAATATTCAACTGATCATTGAAAAAATCACTCACCAATATGGCAGTATTAAATTTTGGGACCTATAAATGTCACAATATCTAGGACAAGAAAACTGGAGAGAAGGGCAAAACACATGAAGGAGATTAAAAAGTACAATCAACTAAGTACAAGATAAATTACAAGGATGTAATGTTCAGCACAAAAATACTGCCAGCATTTTATGATAACTATATGTAGTATAATTTATAAAAATATCAAATTACAAATTTGTATACCTGAAAGTTATATAATATTTTAAGTCAGGTAACTTCAATAAAAAATAAAATAAAGGAAACAAGAATACTACCAAGTGTTGGGATGCCTGTAGGCTAAAATACTAACTAAAGGGAGTATTATACAAAATAGAGTAAATGCAATATATCAGAAAACATCGAGTTGGTTTATTAAGAAATAAAATAATTCACATTATTTGTGTCCAGTGTAATATCAGTGCCATTTTGTTATCTTCTGTGTCAGACCATCTCCATTTAATACTCTATTCAGCCAATTCTTTGCTGTGATAATTGGAGAATGTATTTATTAACCTGTCTGTACTTCAAGTCTCTTGAGTATTTAACAGAGTTGTTGTGAATGCTGATTGGATTCAAATAAGATTGTTGGATTAAAGAAGGGTACAAATGTCTGCCTCTCTTTAAACCAAAATTAGAATCTATTTTCTCTCCCTCTGCATTCTACACTGTCATGAAATTGCCTTGACTCATAGAATGTGACAAAGGTGATGCTGTGTTACTTCTAAATCTGGGCTTTAAGCAATTTTGCACTTTTACATGCTCTGGTTGTTTCTTCTTAATTAGTGATCCCTGTTCTATAAGATGGAGAAGGGAATGGCAACCCACAAGCCCAAGATACCGGAGAGGCCCTGTGAAGGAGAACCGGATGCTGTGCTGAATGGCTCCCGCTGAGTTTCCAGCCTACAGCCAATACCAACTGTCAGCCATATGAGAAATCATCTTGGATGTTGCAGCTAAACTGATCATCCAGATGACTGCAATCACAGCTGATACTGCACATAGCAGAAGAACCTCCCAGCTGGACCCAGGAAACCCACAGAACAGAACCATGAAAATAATAGACTGTTTTTGTTGGCATGGGGTTTGTTATGTATCAGTAAACTTTGAACAGGGTCTGCAGTGTGGCAAGTTCTCAAGTTGTAGCTATCGCTATTTTATAATACTAGGTGTGGATTCCATTTCTCTTGCTAGTCCTCTACAGAGTTTGTGACATCTAATAATTTATTCACTGTAATTAATAAATTTCCATAACCATAGAATAATTAAGGAATAGAACTGTATCTCAGTAGTTTTTCTCCACTAAATTCCCCACCTTCCATACCTACCATCCACTTTTTAAAGCCTTTCTAACATTTTAGGCTGGGTCATTGGTCTATTTCTGTTCTAAGGACATGGTTATTTTCTTTCTCTGAACATAGCTTGTGATTCCTAGCTCTATTAGACTACTTACCGTATATTTGCCCCTGATTCTAATACACTTAGGGGCTCCCCAGGTGGTTCAGTGGATAAAGAATTCATCTGTAGTGCAGGAGACTTGGAAGATGTGGGTTTGATACCTGAGTCAGGAAGAGCCCATGGAGAAGGGCATGGCCACCCACTCCAGTACTCTTGCCTGGAGAATCCCATGGACAGAGGAGACTGGTGTTGCCAAGAGTTGGACACTACTGAGTGCACACACACACACATACACACACACACACAAGGTATATTTGTACATTATACATAAACATATACATAACTGAAGTAACTGAGCACACACTAGTTACACTTACTTGTTTTATTTTATATTTTTTAGGGAATTGGCTGTTTCACTTTTTTAAGATGATTTTTTTCAAGAAATTTTAGGTTTACAGAATAATTGAGAGGAGAATAAGAGATTTCTCATGTATCCCTTGCCCATATGCAAACTATGCCACTTTTTTTTAATTGCTCTTCGTAGTGTCTAGCATGGACTGCTGGTCACTACATTCACTTGTGTTTATTTCTTATACATATAAATTTTCTCACTGTCTGATTTGAGGACAATCACATTTATCTTTATTCAGTGACTAGTCTTCTGGCTGCTATTTCAGATTCTTAAATTGTGCTATTTTATAGCAATGAACCTATAAGACACTAGCTAACCAGATTAAGCAATTAACTTTTCTGGATAATGGTTTCCCATACATAAAGTTAGGGATCAGACTAGATGACTTTTAATAACTCCCAACTAAGGAGAGAAGGGGCGCCAGAGGATTAAATCATTAGATAGCATCACTGACTCAACGGACATGTGTTTGAGTGAACTCAGAGAGATAATGAAGGACAGGGAAGCCTAGAATGCTGCAGTCCCTGGGGTCACAAAGAGTTGGACATGACTTAGCAACTGAACAACAAGAAAAAACAGTTTCGATCTATTGTATTTAAATGAACATAAAGTGACTAGTTAACTAATCATCTTAATAATGAAACCAAAGTAGAAAACTAACAGGACAATTTATTTTTTCATAACTAATAGGTAGGGACATTTAATTATCATATAATTCCCTGAATCTTATTTTCTAGTTATAGCTAGATGCTATTAACACTTATATAGATAATTTCTCCCTATCTGTTGTGTTTTATATCTTTCTAGTAATGCACTTACTGTTCTGTTTTTTTTTTTTTAATAGTGAGAGAGTTAATTCTTAGGTAGGTTGATAAGGAGTCTGGGGCCATTGAGGAGGAGAAAGGGGCAAACGTTTTTGTACATTGCTTTGTCTTAGCTACATGTCTTAGATTTTTCTTAAACTCTGAGTTATATGACAACAATTTTTAAGACTAACTTTCTTTAAGCCCAGAGCTAATGATTACACCCATTCCAGTCCATTTTAGTTCGCTAATTCCTAAAATGTCGACGTTCACCCTTGCCATCTCCTGTTTGATCACTTTCAATTTGCCTTGATTCATGGACTTAAAATTCCAGATTCCTATGCAATATTGCTCTTTACAGCATCAGGCTTTGCTTCCATTACAAGTCACATCCACAACTGGGTGTTGTTTTTGCCTTGGCTCAATCTCTTCATTTTTCTGGAGTTATTTCTCCACTGATCTCCAGGAACATATTGGGCACCTACTGACCTGGGAAGTTCGTCTCAGTGAAGATATCAAACCGTAGATGGTAAGAGTAAATGTCGACAATTTAGGAATCAGTGAACTAAAATGGACTGGAATGGGTGAATTTAACTCAGATGACCATTATATCTACTACTGTGGGCAGGAATCCCTTAGAAGAAATGGAGAATTCATCATAGTTAACAAGAGAGTCCAAAATGCAGTACTTGGATGCAGTCTCAAAAACAACAGAATGATCTCTGTTCATCTCCAAGGCAAACCATTCAATATCACGGTAATCCAAGTCTATGCCCCAACAAGTAATGCTGAAGGAGTTGAAGTTGAATGGTTCTATGAAGACCTACAAGACATTATAGAACTAACATGCAAAAAGATGTCCTTTTCATTATAGGGGACTAGAATGCAAAAGTAGGAAGTCAAGAAACACCTGGCGTAACAGGCAAATTTGGCCTTGGAGTATGGAATGAAGCAGGGCAAAGGATAATAGAGTTCCGCCAAGAAAATTCATTGATAAAAAACACCCTCTTCCAACAACACAAGAGAAGACTCTACACATGGACATCACCAGATGGTCAAAACCAGAATCAGATTGATTATATTCTTTGCAGCCAAAGATGGAGAAACTCTATATAGTCAGCAGAAACAAGACTGGGAGCTGACTGTGGCTCAGATCATGAACTCCTTATTGCCAAATTCAGACTTAAATTGAAGAAAGTAGGGAAAACCAGTAGACCATTCAGGTATGACCTAAATAAAATTCTTTATGATTATACAGTGGAAGTGAGAAATAGATTTAAGGGACTAGATCTGACAGACAAAGTGCCTGATGAAATATGGAGAGTTCAAGACATTGTACAGGAGACGGGGATCAAGACCATCCCCAAGAAAAAGAAATGCAAAAAAGCAAACTGTCTGTCTAAGGAGGCCTTACAAATAGTTATGAAAAGAAGGGAAGCCAAAAGCAAAGGAGAAAAGGAAAGATATACCCATTTGAATGTAGAGTTCCAAAGAATAGCAAGGAGAGACAAGAAAGCCTTTCTCAGTGATCAGAGCAAAGAAATAGAGAGAAACAACAGAATGGGAAAGACTAGAGATCTCTTCAAGAAAATTAGAGATACCAAGGGAATATTTCATGCAAAGATGGTCTCAATAAAAGACAGAAAGTGTATGGACCTAACAGAAGCAGAAGATATTAAGAAGAGGTGACAAGAATACACAGAAAAACTGTACAAAAAAGATCTTCACAACCCAGATAACCATGATGATGTGATCACTCACCTAGAGCCAGACATCCTGGAATGTGAAGTCAAGTGGGCCTTAGGAAGCTTCACTATGAACAAAGCTACTGGAAGTGATGGAATTCCTGTTGAGCTATTTCAAATCCTAAAAGATGATGCTGTGAAACTGTTACACTCAATATGCCAGCAAATTTGGAAAACTCAGCGGTGGCCACAGGACTGGAAAAGGTCAGTTTTCATTCCAATCCCAAAGAAAGGCAATGCCAAAGAATGCTCAAACTACCACAAAATTGCACTCATCTCACATGCTAGCAAAGTAATGCTCAAAATTCTCTAAGCCAGGCTTCAAAAATACATGAACTGTAACTTCCAGATGTTCAAGCTGGTTTTAGAAAAGGCAGAGGAACCAGAGACCAATTTGCCAACATCCACTGGATGATCAAAAAACCAAGAGAATTCCAGAAAATACATCTATTTCTGCTTTATTGAGTATGCCAAAGATTTGACTGTATGGATCACAATAAATTGTGAAAAATTCTGAAAGAGATGGGAATACCAGACCACCGACCTGTCTCTTGAGAAACCTGTGTGCAGGTCAGGAAGCAACACTTAGAGCTGGACATGGAACAACAGACTGGTTCCAAATAGGAAAATGAGTATGTCAAGTCTATATTGTCACCCTGCTTATTTAACTTATATACATTGTATATCATGGGAAATGCCAGGCTGAATGAAGCACAAGCTGGAATCACAATTACTGGGAGAAATATCAATAACCTCAGATATGCAGATGACAGCACCCTTATTGCAGAAATGAAGAACTAAAGAGCCTCTCAATGAAAGTGAAAGAGGAGAGTGGAAAAGTTGGCTTAAAGCTCAACATTCAGAAAACAGAGATCATGGCATCCAGTCCCATCACCTCATGGAAAATAGATGGGGAAACAATGGAAACAGTGGCTGACTTTATTTTTGGGGGCTCCAAAATCATTGCAGATGGTGACTGCAATCATGAAATTAAAAGACGCTCACTCCTTGGGAGAAAAGTCATGATCAACCCAGACAGCATATTAAAAAGCAGAGACCTTACTTTGCCAACAAAGTTCCCTCTGGTCAAGGCTATGGTTTTTCCAGTAGTCATGTATGGATGTAAAGAAAGCTGAGCACCGAAGAATTGATGCTTTTGAATTGTGGTGTTGGAGAAGACTCTTGAGAGTCCCTTGGACTGCAAGGAGATCCAACCAGTCCATCCTAAAGGAAATCAGTCCTGAATATTGATTGGAAGGACTGATGCTGAGGCTGAAACTCCAATACTTTGGCCACCTGATGCGAAGAGCTGACTCACTTAAAAAGAACCTGATGCTAGGAAAGATTGAAAGCAGGAGGAGAAGGGGACGACAGAGGAGGAGATGGTTGGATGGCATCACGGATTCAATGGACATGACTTTGAGTAAACCCATGGGAGATGGTGATGGACAGGGAAGCTTGATGTGCTGCAGTCCGTGGGGTTACAAAGAGTCGGACACAACTGAGCAATTGAATTGAACTGAACTGAATGATTACACAACAAAGCAATTCATCTTGCTCAAGTGTATGTTTCTCTTTAAGCCCTGTGCTAATGGTTATATTATTACATGGAACAACATAGTGGGTTCAAATGGGGAAAGGAGTATGTCAAGGCTTTATATTGTCACCCTGCCTATTTAAATTATATGCAGAGTACATCATGTGAAATGCCAGGATGAAGCACAAGCTGGAATCAAAATTGCTGGGAGAAATATCAGATATGCAGAAAAGTCTACCTTATAGGAGAAAGTGAAGAGGAGCTAAACAGCCTCTTGATGAAAGTGACAGAGGAGAGTGAAAAAGCTAGCTTAAAACTAAACATTCTAAAAACTAAGATCACGGCATCTGGTCCCATCACTTCATGGCAAATAGATAAGGAAACAATGGAAACAGTGAGAGACTATTTTTGTGGGCTCCAAAATCACTGCAGATGGGACTGCAGCCATGAAATGTAAAGATGCTTGCTCCTTGGAAGAAAAGCTATGACCAACCTAGATAGCATAATAAAAAGGAGAGACATGACTTTGCCAACAGAAGTCCATGTAGTCAAAGTATGGTATTTCCAATAGTCATGTATGAATGTGAGAGTTGGACTACAATGAAAGTTGAGCGCCTAAGAATTGATGCGGTTGAACCGTGGTGTTGGAGAAGACTCTTGAGAGTCCCTTGGACAGCAAGGTCAAACCAGTCCATGCTAAAGGAAACTAGTCCTGAATATTCATTGGAAGGACTGATATTGAAGCTGAAACTCCAATACTTTGGCCACGTGATGCAAAGAACTGACTCCTTGGAAAAGACCCCCATGCTGGGAAAGACTGAAAGCAGGAGAAGAAGTGGTCGCCAGAGGATGAGATGGTTGGATGGCATCACCAACTCAATGGATATGAGTTTGAGCAAGCTCCAGGAGTTGTTGATGGACAGGGAAGCCTGGTATGTTGCAGTCCATGGGGTCACAAAGAGTTGAACAGGGCTGAGGGATTAAGCTGAACTGAATGATTATATAACAACAATATGTCTTGCTTGAGGACATGTTTCTCCTTCTTATCAAGAACCTTCTGACTAATCTTATTTTAAGAACTCTGTTTTAGCAGTGGGTCTGGTAATAACTTTTTATTTTTAGTTCTAATCTTGTCGATTTAAGATTTATATGGTGGGAGTGGGTCTGGTAAAACTATATGAGGCCTTGATAAGACTAGCAAGCGGGATACTCTCTGTTCCCCTTCTGATGTTTATGTCACAAGCTTTGTTTGTCTTTGTTCACTTTACTATACTTCTGCCACACAAAATCTCTAAGTGATCAAGCTTGGTCCCTGGTCCCAAAGCTAAATATTTTTAAGAGATCACGAATCCAACATGGTTTACCGTAAGCTATCTATAGTGCAGACACACACACATACACATATCCACTTACACACACTATATGTATATAAATTTTTATGTTCTCTTCCAAGAATAACATAATGTTACTTTCCCTTGCTCCCATTGTATTGGGTTTAACGGCTACCAGGCAGCCCTTTTCCATTACTTATTAATTACTTTTTAATCCCAGAGTAAATTAAATATGTGTTTTCTTGGTGTCTCAGATGGTAAAGAACCTGCCTACCATGCAGGAGACCTGGGTTTGATCCCTGGACTGGGAAGATCCTCTGGAAAAGGGAATGGCTACTTGCTGCAGTATTCTTGCCTGGGGAACTCCATGGACAGAGGAGCCTGGTAGGTTACAGCCCATGGGGTCACAGAGTTGGACACAACTGAACGACTAACACTTTCACTTTCATACTTTCAAATTAAGTATGATAATAAGGTAAATTTTAGAAGAATATACGGACAATAGGAAAGCTAGTAGTCAACAACCAAGTTGAAATGAGATGCTTTGAGAAGGAAAAATCATATCTGTTTCTCACCTTCCTCCTCTTAATTTTACTCTCCTCCAATTATCGTTTTGAACTGAAAGGCACATGATTGGTATCATTATGTTTAGTGAGTTTGTCATATGTTTTGATATTTGAACTTTGCATACCTTCATCTTTGAAGATTTTGCCAAAAGTTTCCTTACTGGATGACTGGGCACTGTGAGATTTGTGATGGGCACATGGTCAGTTTAAAGCTCTCCATTGATTAAATAGATGAACAAAAGTCATTCTTCAAATATTGGCAATCCAAGTTATCTTACCTTGAGGACCAGTAGACTTTGAGAAGGGATAGAAAACAAAAATCTCTGTTTTTAATTTGAAATTTAGAAATAACATCAGACATTTCTATATTTATTAATATTAGTTTTCATCCCTATATGGTAAATTAATTTGGAACTACTTTATTTGCAAATGATTTATGTCCAGACTCTAATAGAAAATTATATTATCATTTGTATTTATTTATGGTTAAATGTTAGTCACTCAGTCATTGTCCGACTCTTTGCAACCCAATGGACTGTACCTGGCCAGGCTCCTCTGTCCATGGAATTCTCCAGGCAAGAATACTGGAGTGGGTTGCCATTTCCTCCTCCAGGGGATCGATCTTTCCACCTCAGGGATTGAACTGGGTTTCCTGCATTGCAGTGAGATTCTTTACCAACTCAGCCACCAGGGAAGCCCAATGGTTATTTATAAACTTCATATAAGTATTTATGATTTTTCAAATTTAAAAAATAGTAACTTATTCTTGTCCTGAAATTAATGCTGATAAAATATAAGGTTCACAAAATGTGTGTAGCACACATCTAAAATATTTACCTACCCACACACATGTCATATTAACTCTTTACAAATAGTTAGTAATCAATGTGAAGCTAATTCTGACATCTGGATTTTTTTTTTCAATTCATGTCAGACACAGGGCACAGAAATTCCATATGCAGATTTAATGAATGTTTCTCATTTGGTTGCTAAATGTAGAATCTATCCTAATGGTTGTTTAATACTAAGTTAAATGTACTTAGTTAAAGGCTTACTAATTTATCTTTATTGAATGTCTCCTAAATGAAATGTTATCATTTAACAAGGTGGTTCTCAATTTAGGGCAATTTTGTCTGCCCACTGACTATTTGGTTTAATCTGGAAACATTTTGGATTGTCAACACTATGGAGTTTGCCTGGTGCTGCTGATATTTAGAAGATGAAATCCAGACATTCTACTAAACATCCTATAATTTACACGGCAGCCCCCATAACAGATAATTATCTAATCCCAAAGGTCAATAGGGCTGGTTTTGAGAAATCTCTATTTAGCATTATAAAAAGGAAAGTCTTTGTAGAGCTGAAGAAAAGAGATTTCTTTCCCATTCTAATACCTGAATAAATTTTAAAAAAATAAATGTGTTTCTTTAGTTATCAAAATGATATACTTTTATACCACTACAGTGATTTCCAAATATGACACCTATCAATTGCTAAATATAAAACATCATTAAATGTTCTATTTACAAATTGGTAAAAATCTAACGGCTGTGTATCAACATTGGAAATTTTCTCTTTAATATTATATAGCTGAAATGAAGCATTTGATTGAAACAAAATTCAGTTGATGAGATTTTCCTAGTAAGAGAAATGCTCTATGTTGTTTTTACCAAATAATTTTTTCTTTTCCTCCAAACTGTATTTTTAATGTTTATACCTAGTATTAACTAATTTTAACTAACTCTAGACTGTGCTCATTAATTAGCAAAGTAAAATGCTATTTAGGCTTAGAGAGAGCTTTAAAATTTGAGAAAGGGTTTACAAGAAAAATTAGCAGGCTGAATAGATAGTAAGAACAATATAGAATTTATTAAGTGCCACTAATTAATCAAATCCCTAATATTTGAGACAGCATACCCAGATATTAGAAATTACCCCAAATTCATTAAAAATATAACTTCAAATAAATTGCATCTTCTTTATGTTTAACCTATACATAAGTTATTGTAAACTAGAATGTTCTTTTAAGCATTTAGTATCTAAAATTGTAAGGCATGCATTGCTAAAAATTACAGGATTGAATGAATTACTTCAAGTTATTTTATCTACTACTGGGCGACAATGTTCTTAAGCTCTTAGCTACATAGCATCCCAGAGGTGAAACCCTCTCAAATCCTAACTGGTGAATAACTGCCATTTAATTTTACCTTGCACTTTTTGGTGTCCTGTATATATTTAGTCAGATATTTTCAAGCACATGAATTTTTTCTGAAGTTTCTGTTACATTGGTTTGCCATTTATCAGACCATTCCACCTGAGTATAAGGAAATTTCTTCTTACAGATAAAAAGCATGTACTAAATCAGGAGATGTCTGTGGATAATACAAATAATGCAAAACATTTTGTGATTGTTCCTTGGAAAGCTCATATAACAATTTTGCTATTTTGTTATTTTTCCATTTCTTTTATCTTTTTTCCTTTGACTTATCTGTGGATGATATATATGCTAATACTGAACAAATAGTCAGTTTTCAGAGAACAAATATTAAACAACCAAGTCCAGGGGATGGCACTTCAAGATTTGATTTTGTAAAGTGTAATATTCCATTTTCTCTTAGACACTGTGCTCACAACTTGCATAACACATTTCTTACTAACTTGGTTAATCAAAAAGTCATTTCTTTATGTATTGTTTCCTACCTATCAAAAACTAAAAAAAAAAAAAAAAGTTTAAAAAGGCATTTGTACTAGTTATATCTAAATTATTAGAATATACTTTAAAATGTAAGATTATTAAGTCCTAGATATAGCGCTTGGCAACTTCATTACAGACCTTTAATTATTATTACTTTGGCTTAATCTGTTAGAAGTCTTCTCTTATTTCCTCTTAGAATATTTCATTTAACTGACTCAAGAACTTCAAGCAGAATTGCAGGTTTTTGTATTTGTGCATGTAAGTGTATGTTTGTATCTTTCCAGCTACATGAGCCAAAAATAAACAAATAAAAAAACTTTAAAAATTATCTGTCAGAAGTATTGGAATTTATCTTAAATATTGTCTCTCTTAGTAGAGAAGTATAAGTTTATTTCTAACATAATCATAAAGAAGACATTTTAAATGATTCATTTTAGTCAAGATTCTACAGAGAAACAGAATCAGTGAAATATAAAGAGAGAGATAAGTAGATAGGTGGATGTATATATATGTATATAAATATATATATGTATATATGTGTATATAAATATATATGTGTGTGTATATATATGTATATGTATGTGTATGTGTATGTATATATATATATATATGTACAAAATCACTGCAGATGGTGACTGCTGCCATGAAAATAAAATAGGCTTGCTCCTTGGAAGAAAAGTTATGACCACCCTAGAACAGCATAGTAAAAAGCATAGACATTCATTTGCCAACAAAGGTCCATCTAGTTATAGCTATGGTTTTCCAGGAGTCATGTATGGATGTGAGAGTTGGACTATAAAGAAAACTGAGCACAAAAGAATCGATGCTTTTTAGCTGTGGTGTTGGAGAAGACTCTTCAGAGTTTCTTGGACTGCAAGGAGATCCAACCAGCCAATCCTAAAGGAGATCAGACCTGAATATTCATTGGAAGGACTGATGCTGAAGCTGAAACTCCAATATTTTGGCCACCTGATGTGAAGATCTGACTCACTGGAAAAGACCCTGATGTTGGGGAAGATTGAAGGCAGGCGGAGAAGGGAACGACAGAGGATGAGATGGTTGGATGGCATTACGGAATCAATGGACATGAGTTTGAGTAAGTTCTGTGAGTTGTTGATGGACAGGGAAGATAGGAATGCTGCAGTCCATGGGGTCTGCAAAGAGTAGGACACGGCTGAGTGACTGAACTGATATATAAAGAAAATATATGTTATCGAGTATTGGCTCATACAGTTATAGTAAGTCCCATGGTCTGCTATCTGCAAGCTGGAGACACAGGAGAGTTGGTGGTATAATTCACTCCATGTTTGAAGGCTTGAGAAGTGGGGAGAATTATATAAATTCCAGACTGAGGCCAGAGAAGAGGGCTCAGCTCAGGCAGTAAAAAAAAAAGGAGGGGAGCAAATTGCTCTTCCCTCTGCTTTTTATTCTATTCAGACTTCAATGGATTGTATGGTGCACACCTCATTGAGGAGTGCGATCTGCTTTATTAAATCCAATGATCCAAACGCTAATCTCACCCAGAACCCCCGTCACAGACACACCCAAAAATAATGTTTAATACAAATACCACATGGCCAGTCAAACTAACACATCAAATTAGCCATTGCAATACTCATTCTCTAACAATTAGTTCTGTGACTGCCTTTATGCTTCTTGGAACTGAACATAAGCAATGTGTGAGGCTTCAACTCTAAAGAAAGTTCCAGAATAAAAAGAAGGTTAAAAAATATAATTAGAAGATTCTCTATGTAGAGCATAATTTTGGTCTATGTGACTATCAGTTCAGTTCAGTCTCAGTCGTGTCTGACTCTTTGTGACCCCATGAATTGCAGCACGCTAGGCCTCCCTGTCAATCACCAACTTCTGGATCAGCCAAACCCATGTCCATCGAGTGGGTGATGCCGTCCAGCCATCTCATCCTCTGTCATCACCTTCTTATGCTGCCCCCAATCCTTTTTTCCCCCAGTGAGTCAACTCTTTGCATGAGGTGGCCAAAGTATTGGAGTTTCAGCTTCAACATCAGTCCTTCCAATGAACACCCAGGACTGATCTCCTTTAGGATGGACTGGTTGGATCTCCTTGCAGTCTAAGGGACTCTCAAGAGTCTTCTCCAACACCACAGTTCAAAGCATCAATTTTTTGGCACTCAGCTTTCTTCACAGTCCAACTCTCACATCCATACATGACGACTGGAAAAACCACAGCCTTGACTAAACAGACCTTTGTTGGCAAAGCAATGTCTCTACTTTTAAATATGCTATCCAGATTGGTTATACCTTTCTTTCCAAGGAGTAAGCATGGAAGTTTCATGGCTGCAATCACCATCTGCAGTGATTTTGGAGCCCAAAAAATAAAGTCTGACACTGTTTCCACTGTTTCCCCTTCTATTTCCCATGAAGTGATGGGGCCAGATGCCATGATCTTAGCTTTCTGAATGTTGACCTTTAAGCCAACTTTTTCATTCTCCTCTTTCACTTTCATCAAGAGGCTTTTTAGTTCCTCTTCACTTTCTGCCATAAGGGTGGTATCATCTGCATATCTGAGGTTATTGATATTTCTCCAGGCAATCTTGATTCCAGCTTGTGCTTCTTCCAGCCCAGCGTTTCTCATGATGTACTCTGCATATAAGTTAAATGATCAGGGTGACAATATACAGCCTTGAAGTACTCCTTTTCCTAATTGGAACCAGTCTGTTGTTCCATGTCCAGTTCTAACTGTTGCTTCCTGACCTGCATACAGGTTTCTCAAGAGGCAGGCCGGTGGTCTGGTATTCCCATCTCTTTCAGAATTTTCCACAGTTTATTGTGATCCACACAGTAAGAGGCTTTGGCATAGTCAATAAAGCAGAAATAGATGTTTTTCTGGAACTCTCTTGCTTTTCCAATGATCCAGCAAATGTTGGCAATTTGATAACTGGTTCTCTACCTTTCCTAAAACCAGCTTGAACATCTGGAAGTTCACGGCTCATGTATTGCTGAAGCCTGGCTTGGCGAATTTTAAACATTACTTTGCTAGCATGTGAGATGAGTGTAATTGTGCTGTAGTTTGAGCATTCTTTGGCATGGCCTTTCTTTGGGATTGAAATGAAAACTGACCTTTTCCAGTCCTGTGGCCACTGCTGAGGTTTCCAAATTTGCTGACATATTGAGTGCAACACTTTCACAGCATCATCTTTCAGGATTTGAAATAGCTCACCTGGAATTCCATCACCTCCACTAGCTTTGTTTGTAGTGATACTTCCTAAGGCCCACTTGACTTCACATTCCAGGATGTCTGGCTCTAGGTGAGTGATCACTCCATTGTGATTGTCTGGGCCATAAAGATCTTTTTTGCATAGTTCTTCTGTGTATTCTTTGCACCTCCTCTTAATATCTCCTGCTTCTGTTAGGTCCATACCATTTCTGCCCTTTTGAGCCCATTTTTGCATGAAATATTCCCTTGGTATCTCTAATTTTCTTGAAGAGATCTCTAGTCTTTCCCATTCTATTGTTTTCCTCTATTTCTTTGCATTGATCGCTGAGGAAGGCTTTCTTTATCTCTCCTTGCTATCCTTTGGAACTCTGAATTCAAATGGGTATAGCTTTCTTTTCCTTTTCTCCTTTGATTTTTGCTTCTCTTCTATTCACAGCTATTTGTAAGGCCTCCTCAGACAGCCAGTTTGCTTTTTTGCACTTCTTTTTCTTGGGGATGGTCTTGCTCCCTGTCTCCTGTACAATGTCACGAACCTTCACCCATAGTTCATCAGGCACTCTTTCTATCAGATCTAATCCCTTAAATCTATTTCTCAGTTCCACTGTATAATCATAAGGGATTTGATTTAGGTCATACCTGAATGGTCTACTGGTTTTCCCCACTTTCTTCAGTTTAAGTCTGAATTTAGCAATAAGGAGTTCATGATCTGAGCCACAGTCAGCTCCCGGTCTTGTTTTTGCTGACTTTATAGAGCTTCTCCATCTTTGGCTGCAAAGAATATAATCATTTCATGTCATACTATTCCTATTTTTCCTTATCAACTTGGTTGAATTGACAAAACTAGCATATATAGTAATGTATACATATATATTTTACGTGTATTGGAAAACTCAATATATATTTTAAATTCTAGTCAGATAGGGAATTTCGATTAAAGATATATCATTTTATGTGGAATTGTAGTATTTGCGAATAAACATTTATTTATTCATGCTATCTGATAAACACAGAAGTATTGAATATTTTTGAAATTAAGAGATTAATTCTAAATTTTTAAGCTGCAAGTAATTTTGCAATGGTTTTAGAAATATAAAATTTGTCATTTTGCCTATGTCTTTACTACCCCTAAACAAACATTACAGAACGAAAGTTTTATTTTACAATAAAAATTTGAGTCCTGGCTTTAACAGAATCATTCTCTGTATGTGTAATCATTCTTAGTATGTGTAACTAAATACTTAGTAATCATTTTTAGTATATGTAAAATTATGTGTAATTTCATATAAATCGATCTTAAGTTATACTAAACAAAAACAAACAAAGGTCCTGAGATCTGGATGTTTTACACACTGGCATTAAGAAAGTATTTATCTTGCTTGGTCTCTTGGGAGCAGGCAGAAAAGCAATCACAGGTACTTGTGTAGATGTCTTTAATAATATTTTGACCTCAATGAGGAAAATACCTTTCTTTTTTTCCTTTTGAGTAGTGTGATCTGTAGCAATTCTTTAGTTCAGAAATCTGAAATGAAAGTCTGGGTCTTATGTAGTCTAATAGAAAGAACTTAGAAAATCTATCTCATGCTCTCAAACAGACAGTCCACAGATAATCAGAGTTCACTGTCAGAAATATTGCTTTAACCTACATTTTATATATAATATCTTAGTACGAGCAAAAATGATATTCTGTAGCAGTCTGGTCTTCAGTGATTGTGGCGATCAACAGGAAGGAAAATGTTCAGGTGTACTGTCAAAAATCATAAAGTGAGGCTTTGGGACAAATGATTTTATAAAATGAATAAAGTAATGTAAAAAATCAAGTATAGCCATAAAGAAAGCTCTGCATGAGATGATTGAGAAACTTTTTAAAGATGGGGCAGAGTCTCTCTTTCTCTTTCATTATTAGCTGTACACCCATGTTTTGTAATTTATTTGGCTATTAGCCAGTCTTCGAGGATTGTAAGTATTCATTTCAAATGTGTAAGTGTTGGAAATGCTTGAGTAGTTCACACTGACATTCTCTCAGAAAGCTTCTTATATAATTGCCTTTCCCTCAGTTCAGTTCAGTCACTCAGTTGTGTCCGACTCTTTGCGACCCCATGAATCACAGCACACCAGGCCTCCCTGTCCATCACCAACTCCTGGAGTTTACTCAAACTCATCTCCATCTAGTCAGTGATGCCATCCAGCCATCTCATCCTCTGTCATCCCCTTCTCCTCCTGCCCCCAATCCCTCCCAGGATCAGGGTCTTTTCCAGTGAGTCAACTCTTTGCATGAGGTGGCCAAAGTACTGGAGTTTCAGCTTCAGCATCAGTCCTTCTAATGAACACCCAGGGCTGATCTCCTTTAGGAGGGACTGGTTAGATCTCCTTGCAGTCCAAGGGACTCAAGAGTCTTCTCCAACATCACAGTTCAAAAGCATCAATTTTTCAGCACTCAGCTTTCTTTGCAGTCCAACTCTCATATCCATACATGACCACTGGAAAAACCATAGCCTTGACCAGACTGACCTTTGTTGGCAAAGTAATGTCTCTGCTCCTTAATATGCTATCTAGGTTGGTCATGACTTTCGTTCCAAGGAGTAAGTGTCTTTTAATTTCATGGCTGCAGTCACCACCTGCAGTGATTTTGGAGCCCCCCAAAATAAAGTCTGACACTGTTTCCACTGTTTCCCCATCTATTTCCCACGAAGTGATGGGACCTGATGCCATGATCTTAGCTTTCTGAATGTTGAGCTTTAAGCCAACTTTTTCACTCTCTTCTCTCACTTTCATCAAGAGGCTTTTTCGTTCTTCTTCACTTTCTGCCTTTAGGGTGGTGTCATCTGCATATCTGAGGTTATTAATATTTCTCCCAGCAATCTTGATTCCAGTTTGTGCTTCTTCCAGCCCAGCATTTCTCATTATGTACTCTACATATAAGTTAAATAAGTAGGGTGACAATATACAGCCTTGAAGTACTCCTTTTCCTATTTGGAACCAATCTGTTGTTCCATGTCCAGCTCTAACTGTTGCTTCCTGACCTCCATATAGGTTTCTCAAGAGGCAAACCTATACTATATGTTACAGACTCATTTAGATTTCCCTGGTGGCTTAGAGGGTAAAGCACTTGCCCACAATGCAGAAAACCCAGGTTCAATTCCTGGGTGGGAAAGATCCCCTGAGAAGGAAATAGCAACCCACTCCAGTATCCTTGCCAGGAAAATCCCCCGAACGGAGGGGCCCAAAGAGTTGGACAGGACTGAGCAACTTCACTTTCACTTTCACTTACCGAAGCTTCTTCGGCAGTGGGGAAATTGTTTGAGGTCAGCATTTTGTTTCTTTGTTTTAAACATATTTATTTGGCTGTGTCAGGCCTTTAACTGTGTCATGAAGAATTTTTTATCTTTGTTGCCACATGCAGGATCTTTAGTTGTAGCATGTGAACTCCTAGTTGTAACATCTAGTTCCCTGACCAGGGATTGAGTCCCACCCCTGCATTGGGAGCACAGAGTCTTAGCCACTGGACCAACAGGGAATTCTCTGAGGTCAATGTTTTTGATGAGGAGATTATGTCAGTTTGCTGAGAGAAGGTTAGCATCTTCAAAAATGTTCTATTTGAAATATGGTTTATTTGTTATAACTAATAGAAATATTTAAAGATTTTTTTCACACATCCTTCTTTTGGTGAGAACGGCTGCCTCTGCACATGCTCAAAAGAGGAAGTCTGAGAAGATCTTTCAAGAAGTCTGCTTGCAGAAGAGGAGAGAGGGGAAAAGTGAGAAATGGCTGAAGAGACATTTTGGCATGTGTATTTATGTTGAAAAGTGAAAGTATTAGTCGCTCAGTGGTATCTGATTCTTTGTGACCCCATGGTCTGTAGCCTGCCAGTCTCCTCTGTCAATGGAATTCTCCAGGGAATAATACTGGGTTAGATTGCCATTCTCTTCTCCAGGGGATCATCCCAATCCAGGGATCAAACCTGGGTTTCCAGGCTTGCAGGCAGATTCTTTACCCTCTGAGCCACCATATCGACATAAACACACAATATACAACTGGGAGAGACTTAAATATGTTTGAATTGACTTTAATGATCTAATAGATAAAAGGCAATTGATAAGAATAACTTGTACTCATTGAGTGGAGTGTGCCTAGTGACATCCTTCAAAGAATGCAGAGTGGGATGGGAGTAAAAAAACAAAAAAATAGAATGATTTCACAGTGAAGAAATGGATAGACACTCCCTCAGCCCAGTGTTCAAGTTAGTATGGAAAGTTTTAAGTCAAGTTGATGGTGGATACCCTTGATATGATGCGATGAAAATGACACTTTGACTTTGTGGTTTTCCAACCCAAAGTCTATATGAAAGTGAAAAGTGAAAGTTATTCAGTGGTGCCTGACTCTTTGTGACCCCATGGACTATACAATCCATGGAATTCTCTAGGCCAGAATACTGGAGTGGGTAGCCTTTCCCTTCTCCAGGGGATCTTTCAAACCCAAAACCAGGTCTCCTGCATTGCAGGCAGATTCATTACCAGCTGAGCCACAAGGGAAGCCCAAAGCCTATTTAACCCCAGTCTAATCATCAGAAAAAACAGGAACCAAATATTAATTGATGGACACTCTAAAATACACTTGACTTGAACTCCTTAATACTCTCAAGGTCATCACAAATAAAGTTTGAAGAACTATCAGAACCAAGAGGAGCTTAAGGAGACATGATGACTAAATATAAGTTGGGATCCAGGATGGGATCCTGGCACTGAGAAAGTATTTATACATAAGATAAAAGCTAAGGTCCAGGTGGTGCTGGTGCTAAAGAATCCACCTGACAATGCAGGAGCCACAAGAGACATGGGTTTGATCCCTGGATTGCAAAGATCCCCTGGAGGCAGGAATGGCTAACCCACTTCAGTATTATTGACTGGAAAATCCCAGGAACAGAAGAGCTTGCCAGGCTACAGTCCATGGGGTCACAAAGAGTTGGGCATGACTGAGCATGCACACAAACACATACAGAGAACTAAAGATACAAAGAGGCATAATAATAACATATTATTATATCATATATAATTATATATGCTTGTGGTTAAGTTAAATAGATATTGAGGTAATTCTCATTGACATTTTATTCTTTCCTTTTGAGATAAAAGGTTACATCAACTGCTGAGACATGAGAATGGAGAAGGAAATTTAGAATAAAGTTGAATTTGAGGACAAAAATGCTTGTGCAATATAACGTGGCAAGTTTAACAAAGAAAGTGAATAGTCAGATTGTTGTGGGATCATTTGAATTTGAAGATCATGAAACCATGGTGCCCTATTGTATGAAATTATCAAGCTATGATGAGCTTCCCTGGTAGCTCAGCTGGTAAAGAAACTGCCTGCAATGCAGGAAACCCCAGTTCAATTCCTGGGCCAGGAAGTTCCTTTGGAGAAGGGATAGACTACCCGCTCTAGTATTCTTGGGCTTCCCTGGTGACTCAGATGGTAAAGAATCTGCCTGCAATGTGGGTGACCTGGGTTGGATCCCTGAGTTGGGAAGATCCCCTGGAGAATGGCATCACAACCCATTCCAGTATTTTTGCCTGGAGAATCCCCATGGACAGAGAAGCCTGGTGGGCTACAGTCCACGGGGTCACAAAGAGTTGAATACGACTGAATGACTAAGCACTCAACACACATGCCAGGCTCTGGGGGGCTTCCCAGGTTTCGTTAGTGGTTAAGAACCTGCCTACCAATGCAGGAGACATAGAGATATGGATTAGATCCCTGGGTCAGGAAGCTCCCCTGGAGGAGAACATGGCAACCCACCCAAGTATTCTTGCCTGGAGAATCCCATGGACAGAGGAGCTTGGCAGGCTACCACCCATAGGGTTGCAAAAAGTTAAACATACCTGAAGTGACTTAATATGTATGCATGTACATTGGGCTCTGGAACTAGTATTGAGACCTACTGGGGCTCATGTAAGTTTTGAATCTGCTAGATGAGTAAGAGAAGAATTTAGTGTTTGACAAGAATAATATTGAAATGATGGAACCTGGCTAAGAAAGGAATGTTTTAATGTAACATAAATTACCAACTGTATGTATCAATTTCTGTTCCTAATTTCAATGAATATTAGGTTGTACTTCTGTATACATTCATCAGCAAGGAGTTGTATGTTTTTATTTTATTTTTGACAATTTAATAATCACATGTGTCTTAGTCTTTAGATTTGCATAATCTTGGTTACTAGTAGAATATTCATCAAGTTCCTCATCCACTCCAAGACCAGCCAGTACCTCATTTTTCAATGTTTAAAGATTTTATTGAAATTTGATAAGGTTCCTTTTATATTTGCTATATTAAATGATAACTTTGATGCTAGATGGTTATGTGTTTGGTAATTCCTTCCTCAATCAAATCCATCTGCACTAGAATAAACATTATTCAAAATGTTTTTTGCATGTGACTATTGTCCTTAGTTTAAAACACAAAGATAAGATTTTTTAAAGTAATTGTATGGTTAACCTGTGTTGGGGAAAAATACATTTTCCTCTACTCTTCTAGATTCTTCTGGCTGGTTAAGAATTAAGTTGGTGTGATTCAGATTAACAGGATAAAATCAAACAAAAGTTTGATAAAATGAATACATGGAAGAAGAACAAGTGAAAGTCACTCAGTCACATCTCACTCTTTGTGACCCAGGCCAGAATACTGGAGTAGGTAGCCATTCCCTTCTCCAGGGAAACTTCCTGACTCAGAAATCAAACCAGAGTTTCCTGCATTGCAAGCGGATTCTTTACCAGTTGAGCTACCAGGGAAGCCCTATACATGTGGAGACCTTGGAAAACTAACTCCTCCACATGGGCAAAGCCTTCACCTTAAATACCATCTTTAGCTAAAGACAAAAGAGGATGTTGGGGGTAGTTGTTTGGGACTTCAAAGGGGAGAAAGTCAATTTTCACTGAGATTGAACAGCAAATGTTTGGTAAACAAATGTTTGCTGGACCATGCAGAGAGCATAGAACGTAGATAAGAATTTTAACAGATTTTGCTGGGTATTTCTCTGTCTACACATCTAGGCAGGAGAAAGCTTACTGGGAAAAGCTCTTTACCTACATTCTCTAGGCAACTAGGGAGAAGATCAAATGTTCTTCCTGAGTTTTGTGGCCTTAAAAATAATCAGCTTAAATTAATCCTTAGGCCAAATAAATATAACTTAAGGTGGTAAATTTTGCTGCCCTATGCTTGTCACACGGGAGGAGCCTAGATTGGTAAAAATACAAAGGCAAAAACAGTCATGCAGAAGTTTCTGTTTTCCAGAAGATCTCACAATATAACTTTGTTTTGAAAGTTCTGACCGGTACTATGTATGAGGTATAATTATGAGAAGGCAGGAGATACCATTATCATATTGTGCATATACCACTGGAATAAAAAAAAATTATTAGAGTTGATTTAAAATTTAGTTATGTCAGGTGTAATATAAAACTAAATACATTAATAAGTGAGGAATAATTAATGGGCTTCCCTGGTGGCTCAGAAGTAAAGCATCCACCTGCAATGCAGGAGGTACAGGGGACTCTGGTTCAACCCCTGGGTCAGGAAGATCTCCTGGAGTAGGAAATGGCAACCCATCCCAGTATTCTTGCCTGGAAAATTCCATGGACAGAGGAGCCTGGTATGCTACAGTTCCTAGGTTTGCAAAGAGCTGGACATGACTGAAGTGACTGAGCATGCGTGAAAATAAATTTGTATACATGAGGACCATGGGATATAATCTGTCTGTAAATGGTATAGTAAATCACAAATATGTTGCAGAAGCATGTATTTCTGAGATGAGCCAAAGACTTTGTAATGATGTTATCACAGAAATTATATGATAAAAAGTCTATATAACCACTAAGCTAACTGATATGAAAAAACTTTAAAAATAGTGTTTATAGATCATCAGAGTTTCAACAGCAGTCATAAAATAGGATTCTGTCATGTCAGATGACAGAGATGCTTACTGGTCATGCTGAAGATTATTATGAGGAAAAGTAAAGAAAACTTCTAAGAAAGAACAAAGGCATTAAAAATGGAGAGAAATACTGTCTTTTTTGATGGGGATATGAATATGTTAATTTGGGGGAAAATAAATAATCAGATTTAATGAAATTTTGATGATAATTTTTGAAGGAAAATTTGTAACAGTGATGTTGAATTCATCTGGAAATACATAAACACAAGACCATTTTTTATTGTAGAATAATGAAGATATAAAAGTGACTGCAATATGTTGCAAATCTAGGATAATCAAAATTATGTGGTTCTCATAAAACTTACAGAGTGATAAATATAACTTTGTCAACAAAATGTCTTAAAGTAGTGAATGCAATATTTTATTGAAAGGATGAGTTATCCAACAAATGGTGTAAGAATTAGGTAGTTGTAGTCTTGACTCAAACCATCATAAAATAGCATTTAAATAGATTGAAAGTTTCCATGATACTCAGTGTCCTGAATTCAGCTATCTCCTATTAATACTATATAGTGAGGGATCACTTTCTTAGGAGTGAATAGGAGGTTATTAGTACATACCTCATCTTTTATAATGCATCACCAGTAAAACAATAAAAACACAAAGAGATTGAAAAGTATGCATTAATAATTGAGATAATTAGAATGGTAGAAAACTTTCTTATATATGTTTCATTCTTGGTCTTTGATCAAACTAATTATCTCAGGCAACAATTGAGACAGAATATATTTTAATCATTTTAAAATAAATACTATTAGAAACTGTTAATAAGTTAGTTATCAGTTTTCTCTAGTTCTTCCATTTATTTTCCCTTTAAGATAATAATGGGCTAATTCTTTAATTTCTTTGATGATGTTGAAGAAAGCATTCTGTAAAAATCTATTTTAAATTAAGATCAGGGAATAAACTATAATTTTATGAGGTTGTTATTAAAATACAATTAATGCAATTATGTATTCTACTATTGCACAAAATTTAAAATTTTAATTTTACTTACTAATTGTTTATTTGTAATATTAGATTTAGAGTCAAGTAAACAGCCAAATGAATTAATTCTTACTTTAGTTCCTAGAAGCCAAAATTAATTGGACTGCTTTATTGGGATCTACTAAAAATGTCACTACTGGGCATTACAAATATGCTACAATGTCTCTGTAAATAAGCAGAATAAGAATTCTCATTAATCAATATGCTAACTAGGCTTAATGAGTTACTATCTAAATTAAGACCAATATAATCACACGTAAGCTCAAATAATCACTCAGCAGTTTTGGTTGTACATTCTATGCTTTTAACATAACACATAAAAATATAATATATATATTCTGCAAATTACAAAAGCTATTTCTTAACTAATCCATAACAGATAGATACATACAAGTATATGACTCAGCATGAGTCTTATATATGACAGAATGAAATTGATAAGTTCTTGACTTGTTTGTATGTGTGTGAATATTGCTTTTCTAACAGTATATAAGGATATTTAAAAAGTGAAATTTGTTACAAAAAAAGAAGTTAGGCCAACAGCCATTAATCAACAAGGAATAGGGGGTGGGATATGTACATTTGTAAACAGATACCCCTAGCAACAAATTTTTAATTTACAGAATAAATGTCTTACATTCTCATGATAAATTTTTAATGAAATACTATCAGAATTTCAGAATTGTTGAACATTTCAAACCTTCAATTTAAAGAATAAGACACAATACTTCTTTACTTTGAAGCTCACCTAATATTTTATACACTTCAGTTGGTATTATGTACATGTACAGATTTTTATGATACAGTGCAAGTATTATACAATATTAAACTACTAGCTTCTTTTCTAATATTTTAGAAGTTCCTCCTCTCTATTTTCAGTCCTAAACTTGTAAATACCACCAAAAGAAGATTCATAAAAACAGAAATAAAACAAGGACAATTAAAATATAAGCTTAGTTAACTGTAAATCAGACCATACTTAATCAAAAAAAAAAATAATACCAGTGAGGTGTAGAACCAAATAGATGCAACCATCTGAAATTTTTCATATTTACAAAAATATTCAAGTTTGATGGATTTTCACATTTATACCATTGCAGTAAATAAGACTGTAAATAATAAAATAAGAATCCACATCTGTTCTTGCCATTCAACTGGATTGTCATAAAGTCAATGCAAAAACCTACATGTCAGAACTGATGGTTAACACAGAAGTTATTTCAAAGGATTATTGAATGGCTAAAAATTTTAAATCTTTCATATGAAGTAGTCGTTTGGGATATTCAAGAAATAATACATCATGTCTAATTTCTTTTAAGAAAAAGAGTGAGAGACAGATAAAAGATTTAAGCATATTATTGACATGAAATTTATTTTGTATTTTATTTTGGAAGGTATTTCTAAGAAGGTGTTTAATTGCTTATTCTTTGATATGGCAGACACTGCACCAATCAAGACAGAACCACAGATGAACAACATAGATACAGCTGGACTAGGCCTTACTTTGCTTTAGAATCTCAAAGTGGAATTAGCAGATCCTGGAGGTAATGGACCCTGTTATTGCTTCAATAAAATATATCCCAAATGATCATTTTACCATGACAAATTCAGCATGATCCAGCCATCCTTGTACTGTTCATCCCTGGGTCTACTTCCATACTTTAGCCCAAATTCAATCTAGGAGTTTGCTTATATTTAAATTTAATAGCTTGCACTGATCATAACATAGTGTTTGTGAACACGGGGCTATTTTTTCAGTGTTCTAACAGTTTTGTTACTTTTAAAAAATGAAAGCAGCTCTGCTTTAAGAACCAGAAATCATTTCACTAGGGTTTGGCCAATAAAAGTTTCAAATATAGCATACCTACTCACCAACTAGACATCAAAGCAACAGGATTAAAAAAGAGATCTCTATTCAGAGGACTAAGGCCTAGCTCCTGTTAAATATTCTTGAAGGTGAGAGAAAGTTTCCTAACTTCACTTCAGATTGTCATCACCACCAAATATTCAACAGAGTCCTGTGAAACTATATACTGAGTAGAAAGCAAAATGATCACAACAAAATATTCTATCAAAGGCACAATGGCATGTGTGTGTTCAGTTGTGTCTGACTCCTTGTGACCCTGTGAACTGTAGCCCGCCAGGTCTTCTGTCCATGGGATTTCCCAGGCACAAACCCTGGAGTGGGTTGCCATTTCCTCTTCTGGGGGACCTTCCCAACCCAGATATTGAACTCTCCTGCATTGGCAGGCTGATTCTTTACCACTAGTGCCACCTGGGAAGCCCATCAAAGGCACAAGACATTTGTGAAAATTCTAGATAAATATCTTAGTTCTCTGGAAGTACATGCTAATACACTACTGCTGTGACACATTTCTTTAGTCACTTGTCTTCTGGTCAGAAGTTGACTTAGTGAGTGTTTACTGTTTCATTCTCCACCAATACATCCTCCTTTCCTCATCTCCTTTTCATCGTTGTGAGTATAATACAGTAGAGTGTAATTTTGGTTTACTAGGAAGTACAATGAACTTCCCAGGGGAAGGTAATATATTACTTTGACAATAATTTTAATACGTGATGTAATCATTTGTCATGAGCTGGTGAACTCAACCAGTTGAGTGTTAGAAACAATTTGAATAGCATAAAATTTTTGAATACAGTTCTTATATTCATGATTGCAGCTAAATAAATGAATGGATTCTGAGCTTGGCATGTTACTGGAAACTTAAATTGGGGTAGAATTACCTAGTTAAACTTAATCATTATGTCAGTATTTTTATGACTAATGACAATTCAGATTCTGAAACTTAGCATACTTTCAGAGAAGTTGCAACGGCTCATCAATCTATGTTGTGAAGTATTAATTAGTGATTCGTAGTCATGATGTATTGCCTCTTGTGAAGAACTGAGGAGTCAGGGGGAGAGTGTGTAGAATAATTTATTCTCTCTAAAAAAATCAAGTAAGGAAAGAATCAATATGGGCAGAATCTAAAATTAATATTAGAAAAATAAACAAATTTTTCTTTTTACATTTTATGAAGTGCCAGAAATTTAACAAATGTTAAAACGAAGCATCAATTTACCAAAGTAAATACCTAACCTCATATGGGAGCAGTTTAAAGTGACTGAAACCTGAGAAATATTCATCCCTGATGGAGATCTTGTAAATAAATGCAACTTTTTTTTTTTTTTTTAAGGATATGTATGGGCCCAAGCTCATCCAGGTCATAGCCACTGATCAGACATGTTACAGTTAATAAAATGATGTTTCTTTTCAGAGACATTATATTTAAAGGTAAAGTGTTCTACGAAATTTGCTTATTCACTCCAGATTTTTCAAAATTCAATATTAATTGAGACAATGTCTTTGGTGACAAAGACAAGAATGACTAAATTTCAGCTTCAGTGTCATCTGCTCTCGAAAGTATTTTTTGATGTTTCAGTCATGTTCTAATACACTTATTATACAAATGAATATTTATTATAAATGTGTAATCTTTTTGTTAGCTTTTTCTTTTTTTTAATTTTTTATTTTGCTGAAGTATAATTATTTTTATTTTTTTTATTTTATTTTTTTTTGTATAGTAATTTTTAAATTGCTAACATTTTCCTTGGGACAGGGTGGTTTTTTACATCTTTGAATTTCTAGGACATGGCACAGGGCAGTCTAGTAAACCTTAGTTGATAGAAGAAAATCCCAATAAAAATATGTCAGTGTTAGAGCCTTGTGCAAAACGCTACAGGAGCTCAGGAAGGAAGGTTGCAGCCTCGGTGGGACTGGGGTGGGGCTGGGGTGGGGAAACATCATAAAGAAGGTGGAAGTTCTTGTGCAGTAAGTGGAGTTTTCTTGTGGAGGAGAAGAGAGGAGAAAGGCAAATATAGAGAAGCATTTTATAAGCATGAATTAGTTGTGTTTGGCTGAGGATTGAGCATGAGGAGAGTGAAAGAAGGAAGATAGCTCTGGATAAGTTGCCTAGGAACAAATAGTTAAAGGGTTTTTGTATACCTTGATAAACGGTTTGGGCTTTATTAAAAAAGAAACAGTTTAAGGATAATTATTGAAGAGATTTAAGGAACAGGTGGGGGATTATCACACTGAATGATATGGGGGATTATCATACTGAATTATCATACTGGGGAATGCTGATTTGCTGGAGTATTTAGGACAGAAAATATTAATTCCTTAGAAGGTTGTTTCAAGTCTCAGGCAAGAAATTTGGGCGGTTTGAACTTCAGGGAGCCTACAGGACCAGAGACAGCATATTCATGAAGTTGGTTAAGAGATTAACTGAGCGGGTATGATTAAAGTCGTTTAATTTTTGACCATAGGATCATAGAGAAGATCATGCATTCAAGATGAAATGTATGGGGAAAGTTTGTAAAATAGTTGATGCCAATGAAATAATTAGTTAAAAGAATACTTTGTATATTCATCTTTTCTTCTGACATGGAAAGAAGGTTGCAAAGTTATTCTTGCATCTTAAAGATAATTGGTCCCATACAAGAGTATCATAAGTTGTAGAGTTTCTTTTCCTTTGCTATAGAAGCCTACATATCACAAAGATAATGTGTGATTATTTTGCATTGGATCAAGTTTTATTATTTTAAATCAGATCTCTCTTTGAATAAAATGTAATTATTTTGATCATCACACATTTCTGGGCCATTATGGACTTCTTGTACATTTGCAAAATACTATAAACACCACTGACTGGGCTCTTGGGGGCAGTTTTCTCAACATCTGAAGGACATCTTTATTTTAAATTATTTTGGCTATTGGTTTAATTCTCTCAAAATAACTGCCTTGAGATGTAACTACATAGAAATGAGCCTGGCTATAGTGGCATATACAGAGATAGAACAATATGTAGGAAAATCACAAATGTGAAACAATGCATAATAAACAGTTAAATGTGAATAAATAGACAGGACAAGGATATTGAGTCAATCTACTTGTCATAGTCTGCAAACAAAAATTTACCAAACAGTTCACAATTTCAGGAATGAAAATCCCCTCCCCCACCAAACACACCCATACACACACACACACACACACCAATGACTCACGTAATCTTACAGTCTTACAGAAGAGGAGAGGTTACCTAGGTCCTAGTGGGGTGGATTGACTGAAGGGCACTGCAGGCAAAGAGAGAACAAAATGAGTAATCTCTTTGAGATTAGTGTAGCATTGCACAATTGCAAGTAAATTTTAAGTTGTGAAAGAGAGGGAGAGGCTAAGTTATAAATTACGAGGGGACTTGTTACAATACAAGGGAATTTGGTGCAAGTGAAATAGGCATCAGGAAAATAAACAATCATTATAGGATTTTCATCAGGGAGCATGTTTAAGCATCCGAGGGATGTTTTGAACCATATTCTTCACCGGCTATTTCTAGAACCAGAAAGGCTTGCTAGGAATCTACATCCAGAGATGATGCTGAATCTGAACTGAGTGATACTAACAATGGATAAAGTTGGATTGTTTCCAAAGTTTAATTGGCTGTTGGAAATGAGGGAAATGATGCCTTACTTGGTCCTGCTTCTGTGTTAATGGTACTCTTAAAAGTTTCTTACTTATCTTTAAATTTTCAGCGTAAGTTTTTAGGTGATATTTCTGGAATTGAAATTGGTGTCTGTCTGTAAATCAAAATATATGACCTGATCAGTGATTTATTTACTGTAGATGCCAATGTAGTAGTTGTATTTTTGTTTAGTGTTGTGAAGTGGTTCGGTTCTCACTATTTAGTGACCCTAAAGGAATTCACTGGTATATAAGTGAAAATAAAATAAATCTGAAGGAATTCACCTAGATTTATTTTATTTTCACTTATATACCAGGTGTTTTATAATAGCTCTTAAATCTTTAATAATGTCTATGAAATATTTAGCCTATCTTGAATAGGATAAATAAAATCTATTCCAGAATTTCAAAGTAAAATGTTTACTTTCTTAGGTAGTTAAAGTCTAAAAAATAAAGCCTATGCTTAAGATGTCTGAAAATAATTATTTTGGAGTTTTCAAAATCAAAAGACTTGCTTGAACTCAACTCACCTCACACATAAATATATTTTAAATTTTTGCCAAAATATTGATGATATCTCCAAATTATAAATAATTACTTGGGGGTGTTAACAGATGTTTAATTTGTTTCATTCATAGACTATCTAGAATTTCAAGTATTGTTATATTGGAACATATGCAAAGTAAATGTCAAGGTGAGGTGGATAATTTTTTTAGGAATTCATATATTCCTGCGTCCTTATTTGCCTGTCAACCCCACTTTTGTCCAAAAACAAAGAGAAAAAATAAATATGATGGCTCAAAAGTAGCAAAATATCATGTTATTACTAGTTTGGGCCACTTGGAGTCCTTCTGTTTCCCTAACTAATGACATAAGCAGTGACAAGTTGATGTTGGCTGATGGCAGGAGGTCTCAGATCCTCACCCTTTCTGCACAGCTTTCTGAGTGTCCTCATGACATTGCAGCTGGCTTCCCCAGGATGAGTGATCCAGGAAAGCATGGTGTAAGCTTCAATGTGTTTTATGATGTAGATTTGGAAGTCACAGATACTGTTGGCACAATAGTTCATTGATTCCATCAATCTTATTCAGTATGAATGAAAACTACCGAGCACATGAGAATCTTTGGGAGCCATCTTGGATGTTAGCTTCCAAAGGTCCCTATTTGTAGATTCTTAATCAGGTATTTTAAAATAAATGGTTTATTTTGCATATCTCTAATTTTTAATCATAACTTTACACAAATTTATTCTTTTTTTTTTTTTTTAGTTTCCAGCAACTTTTATTTTTCCTAGAATTTGGATACAATTAACTCTGGCAAGGCAATGCTCAATGCTGTTTAAGCCTCATATTTTAGATTAGCTACTTAAATATTATAAATGTGAATGCTTTTATTTCCAATATTCTGGGAGGTGGGTCATAGAGGATCCTGCTGTGATTTATGTCGGAGAGTGTTTTGCCTATGTTCTCCTCTAGGAGTTTTATAGTTTCTGGTCTTACATTTAGATCTTTAATCCATTTTGAGATTATTTTTGTGTATGGTGTTAGAAAGTGTTCTAGTTTCATTCTTTTACAAGTGGTTGACCAGTTTTCCCAGCACCACTTGTTAAAGAGGTTGTCTTTTTTCCATTGTATATCCTTGCCTCCTTTGTCGAAGATAAGGTGTACACACGGAGGAAACCAGATCTGAAAGAGACACATGCACCCCAGTGTTCATCGCAGCACTGTTTATAATAGCCAGGACATGGAAGCAACCTAGATGCCCATCAGCAGACGAATGGATAAGGAAGCTGTGGTACATATACACAATGGAATATTACTCAGCCATTAAAAGGAATTCATTTGAATCAGTTCTAATGAGATGGATGAAACTGGAGCCCATTATACAGAGTGAAGTAAGCCAGAAAGATAAACCACAATACAGTATACTAACACATATATATGGGATTTAGAAAGATGGTAATGATAACCCTATAAGCAAAACAGAAAAAGAGACACAGATGTACAGAACAGACTTTTGGACTCTGTGGGAGAAGGCGAGGGTGGGATGTTTCGAGAGAACAGCATTGAAACATGTATATTATCTATAGTGAAACAGATCACCAGCCCAGGTGGGATGCATGAGACAAGTGCTCAGGCCTGGTGCACTGGGAAGACTCAGAGGGATCGGGTGGAGAGGGAGGTGGGAGGGGGGATCGGGATGGGGAATACATGTAAAAGACCCAGAGGGATTGGGTGGGGAGGGAGGTGGGAGGGGGGATCGGGATGGGGAATACATGTAAATCTGATTCATGTCAATGTATGACAAAACCCACTACAATATTGTAAAGTAATTAGCCTCCAACTAATAAAAATAAATGGGAAAAAAAAATAAATGTGAATGTACATTCTCATAACTGGGTAACTAAAATTTGACATAAATTTACTCAGTATTTATGTAATCACAAAACTTTATATGCAACAGGAGCTTTTATACTATAGAATCTGACCTTACACATTTGTTTACATATAAAACAGCTATTCTTTACTCATCTATCCTAACCTATAAAGTGTTACACCAATGTTTCTCAAGATGTTTCTTACAATAGATGAGTTCTCAACACAAGGTTAACAAACCTGAAGCTCCACTTCAGAACTACAAACCCATAAATAGAAAACTGTTTCACCAGAAATAGGTTATGAGCAATTCTTTCCAAAATAATACTATAGGAAGTTACAAAGTTGCCCAAAATAAGACACAGGTTTCTTTTTTATTATTATTATTTTTAAAATTTTTATTGGAGTATAGTTGACTTACAATGTTGTGTAGTTTCACATATATAGCAAAGTGAATCAGTTATACATATATCCACTCTTTATCAGATTCTTTTCCCATATAGACCATTACATAGCACTGTGTGGAGTTCCCCATGCTATATATATATAGGTCCAGACACAGGTTTCTTATTAAAAAATTTTTTTAATGGGTCTCAAACTCTGTGACAGATTTTTGGTCAAGTTGCTTCCATTAAAAAGTATTAATTTTAAAAATTAATAACTTAAAGCTGCTGCATACAAAACATATGGCCCATAAACCATTCTCCTTTCCTTCTGAAGGTTTGACAATATATTGTTATCATTAACCAGTCTTTTACTATTAAATTCCAATGACCAGTTGAGACAAACAGTTCTGAGACCATTCTTCCACCATTGATTAAGACTGGGGTGGCAGGTATTGGGAATAATATTCATTTAGCCTTCTGAGCTTTCTGGGCAGACTTGGTGACCTTGCGGCTCCAGCTGCCTTCTTGTCCACTGCTTGGATGACCCCACAGCAACTGTCGGTTTCATGTGACATACAGCAAAAAGGTCCAGGGGAGGAGAGTCAGAAAACTTCTTAAAACACATGGGCTGGCCAGGAATCATATCAACGATGGCAGCATCACCGAATTTCAAGAGTTTGGGGCCATCTTCCAGCTTTTCCCCAGAGCAATGATAAATCTCCTCCTTCAACTTAGCAAATTTGCAAGCAATATGAACTGTGTGACAATCCCGCACAGGGGCCTATCCAGCACTGATTTGGCCTGGATGGTTCAAAATAATCACCTGAGCTATGAAGAAAGCTGATTCCACTGGTGGGTCATTTTTGCTGTTGCCAGCCACAATGTTATGACGAACATCTCTGACAGACACGTTCTTGACATGGAAGCCCACACTCCCCAGGAAGGGCTTCACTCAATGCTTCATGGTGCACTTCATCAGACTTCACTTCAGTTGTCACAATGACTAGAGCAAAGGTGACTACCAGGCCAGGTATGAGAACACCAGTCTCCGCTCAACCCATAGGGGCAGCACCGATGCCACCAATTTTATAGACATCTTGGCGGGTCAAATACAAGGGCTGGTCAGTTGGGCAAGCTGGTGGCAGGATGCAATCCAGAGCTTCAAGCAGGGTGGTTCCACTGGCATTGACATCCGTGTGGGTGACTTTCCACCCCTTGAACCATGGCATGTTAACACTTGGCTCCAGCATGTTGTCACCGTTCCAGCCAGAAATTGGCACAAATGCTACTGTGTCAGGGTTGTAGCCAATTTTCTTAATGTAGGTGCTGACTTCCTTAACAATTTCCTCCTATCTCTTCTGGCTATAGGGTGGCTCGGTGGAATCCATTTTGTTAACTCCAACAATTAGTTGTTTCACACCCAGAGTGAAAGCCAGAAGGACATGCTCACGGGTCTGCCCTTTCTTGGAGATACCGGCTTCAAATTCACCAGCACCAGCAGCAACAATCAGGACAGCACATCCAGCCTGGGATCATGTATTTGATGAAGTCCCTGTGTCCTGGGACATCAATGATGGCCACGTAGTGCTTGCTGGTTCTCAAATTTCCACAGGGAAATATCAGTGGTGATACCTAACTCACGTTCAGCTTTCAGTTTGTCTGAGACCCAGACATATACGAAAGAGCCCTTTCCCATCTCATCAGCCTCCTTCTTGAACTTTTTAACTGTTTTCTTGTCAATCCCTCCACATTTGTAGGTCAGATGGCCAGTCATGCTAGACTTCCTTGAATCTACGTGTCTAGTGACAACGATGATGATGTGGGTCTTTTCCTTTCCCATTTTTGCTTAGGTTTAATGGGGTTTTCACTACACCTGTGTCCTGGCAGCAAACCTGTTGCAAAAAAGTCATTTATTCTTTACAAAGATCGGGACTTAATTCCTTTAAATACTTTCCATTTCCACTTGCGATTCACACCACCAATGAATGACATTTACAGTTTAATATGATCTTAATTTTTTGTTACCTCTAAACTTTCGGAAAATATGCTATAGTTCTAGGTTTTTCCTTTGTATTATTGTTTTCTTGATTTCCATCTGAAATAAGAGTAACAACAGTCTTCTATAATACTTCACTTGTAATTAATTCGGTATCTTATATTATGTACACTTTTACCTTTTAAAGTTTGATGTCATTTTACTTCTCATCTGAAAATCACACATCATTATATTTATTCTCTGTCCTTGCTGTGATGTGCTAAGTCCCTTCAGTCGTGTCCAACTCTGTACGACCCTATGGACTATAGCCTGCCAGGCTCCTCTGTCCATGGGATTCTCCAGTGGAGAGAGATGGGAGGGAGGGTCAAGAGGGAAGGTGTATATACATATATATATATAGGCATAGGTATATATATATATATATATATATATATATACCTACAGCTGATTCATGTTAAGGTTTGGCAGAAAACAACAAAATTCTGTAAAGCAATTATCCTTCATTTAAAAAATAAACAAATTAGAAAAAAAAAGATTACTGGAGTGGATTGCTATTCCCTTCTCCAGGGGACCTTCCTGATCCAGGAATCAGACTGGTTTGTTTTATGTCTGACCTGAATTGGCAGATGGTAGGTTTTTTACCACTAGGGCCACCTGGGAAGCTCTGTCATTAGGCGAAGTCAAAAAATGTAAGGCAAAAAATAGAGTTTACATTATTATAACCATGCAAAATAAATTAGTAGTAGACATTCTTCTCTGTGTTCAGCTTCTCTAACCAAGTGAAAGTGAAAATGAAAGTCGCAGAGTTGTGTCTGACTCTTTGCAACTCCATGGACTGTGCATTCCATGGAGTTCTCCAGGCCCGAATCCTGGACTGGGTAGCTTTTCCCTTCTCCAGGGGACCTTCCCAACCCAGGGATCGAACCCAGGTCTCATGCACTGCAGTCGGATTCCTTACCATCTGAGCCACAAGAGACAAGGGAAGCCTTCTCTCTAACTAAGTACCATTCTAAATGTAATTAGTGTAAAATTAATTTCAAATAGATTCACTTCTCTTGATATTCCATCCATTGGTAAGACAGGAAGCATTTTAACGTGCTTCTTTTTTAGCTTTGTAAAACACCCCCTCCTCCTCGAGTTTTTACTCTTTTTTTTTATAATTAATAAATCTTTATATCCTGAAGGAATGAAATTCTACCTTTTTTATCCCAGTTACTTGTATTCCCCAGATCCTACCAGTGTTCTCCATTTTCTGATTATTATCTGAACCGGTTGCTCTCTAAACCATCTGCAGAATGGTCAGTTTGTGATATCTTATCACTACTCTCCTGAGTTGGATTCATATTTACCGATTCTGCCCTATAATCTTGTGGTAAAAACTGCTAGTGCTGGTTTCTCTCTTTCCATGACCTGTGGCATAAGCAGATACTTTTGGAGACATTTCCTAATGCTCTTGGATTAATTTTAATAATGTTACTGGAATGGAAGTTTGTGGAGAGGTAGCTTCTTCAAGGCTAGCTTTCATGCACCTAAAGGCATAAAAATTTCTCGACTGTCCAAATGACTCTCAAGAATAAATTTTTGTAGAAATTATTGACTGGTGCACTTAATGAAGGTCTGGATTAGTCTGTTTTTTACTTTTCCATTTTACTAAGCTGTGGTTAGTTAAATACAATTAATTTTTGTATTGAACTGATTGAGTTTAGGAATGAAAGGTAGCTAATGCAATCATACACATTAAAATATGAGTTATAAAGCAAAGATTAAGTTTATATTATATCATTCAAGATAGATTTTATATATTGATTTCCATGAGTACAAGATGATAGCTTTTTTACACTGCAGTCCCCAGTAACTACCCCATGAAAATATTATGCATATGTTTGATGAATAAAGAATCAGGAGAGAGATATTAGGGGAGAAGCCACTCCATTTTCAAAACCACCTTTAAGTTCAGGATATCATTGAAGACAGTTACAGTTTTTCTAAGCACATCATATCTAGAATTGTCACTGTTGGGTAACTACTTTTTGATGAAATATCACACAAGCCAAAATATGAGCTGCATGCATTATTTTCTCTTGCTGCATAACAAATTACCACAAACTCAGCAGCTTAAAAAACATCTATTTAGTTTCATTATGTCTGTAGGTAGGAAATCTGGGAACAATTATTCTTTGCATTTCACTGGGCTAAACATTATGCTCAGGGTCTCACTCGGCTAAAATCATTGAGTTAAGCCATACTTATGTTTCTCATCTTGGCCTCAGGATCCTCTTCCAAACTTAATGGATTTAATTCCTAGAAGTTATAGGACTGAGGTGGTTGTCTTCCTGCTAGGTATCAAGCAGGGACAGTTCTCAGCTGCTTACAGGCAGGTCCTTACCATGTACCATCTGCTATAGACTGAATTGTGTTCCCACCAAAGACACTCTCACAGTCATTTCAGAGCAAGGATGTTTACTTTCTTCCAGGTCAGACAGAGAACACTTCAGATGTCCTTTTCTGTAACCAAGTGCAGGAAATAAAGGGCTCACACAATTAGGTCAAGCCCACTCCAACCATCTCTCTTTCTTAAGATCAAGAGATTTGTGACCTTCCTGAGTCGCTTCGGTCATGTCCAACTCATTGCGACCCCACGGACTGTAGTCTGCCAGGCTCCTCTGTCCATGAGATTCTCCAAGCAAGAGTACTGGAGTAGGTTGCCATTTCCTTCTCATTTATGACCTTAAACACCTACAAAATCCCTTTAAAGTGTCGTCTAGATTTATGCTTAATTGAATAACCGGAAGAAGGTGTATATATACCAGAGGCTAGGATCTTGGGGACTATCTTAGAGTTTAGCCAGTCAGACTATATATATATATGTCTTTAATTTAAAAATTTTAGTGGCCACATTAAAAAATAAAAAGAGACTCTGTAAACTTGAATTAACATTTTATTTAGCCAAATATACCTAAGATATTATCATTTAACATGTAACAAGTATAAAATTATTAATGACATAATTTACATGTTTTTCATGCAAAAAGTTGGAAACCCAGTGTGTATTTCATAGTTGCAGCACATCTCAGTTTTGACCATCAGCATTTCAAGTACTCAGTAACCACAAATGACTAGTAGCTCAATAATACAGCAATTATAGGTATTATCTAGGTAAATTGTAAGTATAGTTATGGATTACCTTAAGAATTTAAAGAAAGCAGAATATCATTGCAATCCTTCCTGAGACTGAAAGATTACATTGAAAATAAATTTCAGGGATAATAGTAAATATCCACATTACTGGAGACACTTTTTTTTCAGCTTGAATCTAAGCTTAAATAACATTAAGTAAAATAAAATTAATTTAAAAAAGGAAAAATGCAAGTTACAGAATTCAAGTAGAAAGTAACATTTTATTGTCTCTTAAAATGTTTCTTCTCATATTTAAATGCTTATTTGTGAATAATACTAGATTTAAATTTATGTCATTTAAAATTTCATCCAAATAATGCTACCTTCATAGCACCATTTCAATAATCATTAAATGTATAATTCACTAAAAATAATGAATATAAACCTGGCCATTGCTTAATACGAATCCTAGTGGGCAGGCAAGTCTTTCTTTAATTTCTACAGAGGGCAGTGAAATATCTATCTTTGTATATTTTAGTGGTTTAATAACATTCAAATTATAATTGTCTTCTTCAAGCAAGTAATAAGTTGTTATTTCCTATTTTGCCAACAGCATAAAGGCTGAAGCAACAAATAAGATGCATTTGTGCTGACATCTTTTCAACAAATGTAGTTAGAGTTACAATGATAAAAAGCAGAGGTAAGACTACTTATATTATTGATACTATATTCTTTATTATATTTCTTACAATAATAATAATATTAATTTTTCTGAGGAGGAAAATTATTCCACCCAAGATTATAATACCCCAATGCCTGGATTAGTAACCACTACGATACTTTCTTCTAATGGACTTTATATATTGTTAAATACTGTAACTATTATGTAAACATGTGACAGGGTTTTAATTCATCAACTATAATTTACTGACTTGAGCACTCTACCTTTTAAGTTGAATACCAACCAGCTTCTTGGTGTCATTGACAACAAAAACACCTAATTACTATTCATAGAGATGTAATTCTCCCACTTAGTAAGTTTAAAATATTCAAAAGATTTTGCAAACCATGCTTTTAATTGCTTTAACCCATTATATCATTTGACCACTTTGGATTAGCAAAGACACCCCACTTTTTACATGTTCCCCTGAGGGATTCTGTTTCATTGATCTCATTCCACACTCTTCTTCAGGTGGTACAGACAGGAAATTATGCTGCTGTATTTTTTCCTTACTTGGATTGTGACTGGCTGGGGCCCCCAAATTCTAGGTTGTTTACCCATATGCCTACCTTAAAATAAGTAGAGAAAAATCATGCTGCAACACGCTTGTCACACAATTGTCCTGTCAGCTTGAGATTGGTGAGAGATTGTTAAGCTAAGTGGTGAAAACATGTGAGAAAAGGAAAAGGAAGTAGAAGGGGAAAAAACACCTGGTGATGAATATTTACTCTGAAGTATATTCTATTTTGGGCTTGACTAGTGGCTCAGTGATAAAGAATCTGCCTGCCAATGTAGGAGACACAGGTTTGATCCTTAGGTCCGAAAGGTCCCCTGAGGAAGGAAATGGTAACCCGCTCTAGTATTCTTGACTGGGAAATCCCATAGACAGAGAAGTCTAGTTGGCTACAGTCCATAAGGAGTCAGACACAACTGAAGTGGCTAAACAACAACAACAAATACTCTTTTTTATAATGTGCTATTTTATAGGACAAGCAGTGTATAAGCAATATGTTTCAACCAGAGCTATATTTTTCTAGTCACAGATTTTCTTTTGAGCTACAGAACCAAGCTTAACTCATTAGTTACTTACAATAGAATTAGAAAATGATTCATAAAATATTATTTGTTTTTGCTACCACACCCTCCTCAATGTGTCAGTATATTTTCACCTTCTTTCACCATAAAACCCCTTGAGTTTTCTGTTTGTTTATTTCCTTTCATTTCCACATCTTGTTTTTCTAGTCTCAGTAAAGTTTAATTCAGTCAGGACTGTGCATCCTATTTTCAGTGTCATTATCAATAAATCTAATAATGAATTCTCAACCCTTAGTTCATCTGTCAGTAGAATTTGACTCTTTTTTTAAATGAATGCCTTTCTTGATGTGTTTTCTTTATTTGCCTTTCAAGATATCCATTCTTAGTTCTCTGTATTTAGCTAGTAATTTCTTTTTGGTTCTTTTGGTTGGTTCTGTTGAACTTTCCCAAGCTCCAAATACTGGGATTATCTACAGGTCATAGGGAATTCTTCTCTAATTCTTCTTAATTTGTTTAGTCCTTGGAGAGAGCCCCATCCCATCTCATCATCTAGGTTTATAGAATGTCTGTAGTGGGTGTCTCTGGTGTCCTATGCTGTGTACTTTCAGGCCCCCTCTGATTTCAGGCTTAATGGCAGCTCCATGCAAACTCTGAGTTATCTTAGAGTGACATGGTTCCCAATTTAAGCATATTTCTGACTTCTTCCCCAGACTTTTTTTTTTAGGACATTTGACCCAGGGAAAGACAGTAGGGATATCCAGAGTGACGTAAAACTCCTAGAAGCAACTCTCTGATAACGATGGAGAACAAGAGCAAAAAAAAAAAAAAAAAAAAAATTCCCAGCCTTCCATCATTTAGACGGAAACTTCCAGAAGATATTTGTACACTTCTCCAGAGGTTCTTGCAGAATCAAATGTCCAATACTTGCAACATCAGTCTCAATCATACACGTTGACTCTAGAGTTTTCTCCTTCTTTTTCTCTATGCATGCATTCTTACTGCTACCTCTGCTTCTGAAAGGACCCCTCATGAATTGCTGCAAATAATCTGTTTTTTCCAAGCTAAAATTAAGGCATGGTCTCTACTCTACCATCTTCCAAATTTACATCTGTTACAAACTTAAGAATTTTCAGCAACAAAGCTAACCACCTATTCATCCTCCTCTTTGGTCTATCAAATAGGCATGCCAAATACTATTACCAATCTGGTTTAGACTATTATCATGTTTTGCTTGAATGACTGGAATACAATATTAACTTGTCTCCATGCTGCAAGTTCACTTATTCTTTCAAGTTCTCCACACCAATGCCAGAAACAATCTTTTAAAAATGAAAGCCAATTTTTAAATTTAACACTTCCCAGATTTCTCTTCTCATTTAAAGTAAAATTCTTTGTTTTTATACTGACCTACCAAACCCTAAATCATTTGGCCCTTACTACCCCTTTTTCCCCATTCCTGTTTATCTTGCTCAAGTCATAGTAGATTTATTGCTATTTTTCTTCCCCTTGATATCCACTAGGCTACTGTCACATTCTTCATGTTTCTCTTCTTCATCACCTTACCAAAGAGCCTTTCCTGATTATCTTTTATAAAACAGCAAAGCCCCATTGAGTCACTCTTTTTGCCCCTTTTTCCCCCTTGTGTTTTTATCTTAGAATGAATCAAACTCTGACATATTATATACATATTCTTTTTGTATCCGTTTACTTATGGTTTATAGTAAGGTTCATAAGGGCAAGGATTGTTTGTTTCTTGATTTTTCATTACCAAGTAATTGTTCAATAGCTAAAACAATGCTTGAAAGTGAAAGTGTTAGTCACTCAGTCATGTCCGACTCATTACAACCCCGTGGGCTGTAGCTCATGAGGCTCCTCTGTCTGTGGAATTCTCCAGGCAAGAATACTGGAGTGGGTAGCCACTTCTTTCTTAAAATATAACTGACTGAACTAATACTGAATATCTGTTTAGTCACTGATTAGCTGATAAATATGAATTTCAAGAAACTGTCATGGAATTCTTTTTTGTTTTCCATTTATTTTTGTTAGTTGGAGGCTAATTACTTTACAATATTGTAGTGGTTTTTGCCATACATTGACATGAATCAGCCATGGATTTACATGTGTTCCCCATCCTGATCCCCCCCTCCCACCTCCTTCCCTATCCCATCCCTTTGGGTCTTCCCAGTGCACCAGCCCTGAGCACACTGACATGGAATTCAAACAATGCTAAGATCATAGAAGAAAAAGGAAATTAAGACAATATTTTTGTTTTAGCAGATTCATATGTATTATGTATTATTTCATCTCATATCTGTGTTTCTCACATAAAGAAGTTAAAATTTCCATAATACATTGTCTCTGGACTCCAGTGAATAGTTATGAACATTCATTCACTATTTTCTGGGCTGGGCATGCCGGTCATCTTAAATATTCTTATTAGTCTCATTGGTGTGGTAATCCTTGTGTGGCATGATAGCTGCTGCTGGGACAGAGCCATGAAATCATTCAAACACGTGTTGTGGTGCCACAGTTGATACCTTCACATCTGTGTGAATTGGGAGCAGGGGAGCCCGAGAAAATTTATCAACATAAAGGTACATTTATGTAATCCCCTGTTACTTTATCAGGCAGTTGGTCAAAATTGTCATTAAACTGAAATTGCTTTTCTGGTTATGGAAATAATGATAGCTTGAGAGTAGGGCAATGGTACTTTGAAATTATCAGTGGGGTTGAAAATAAAGTCAAGATTATATTATCTTTTTTGCCATAATTCATCATTTAGCACTATTTATTCTGAAGAATGGGCTTCCCAGTTGGCGCTGTTGGAAAAAGAACTTGCCTGCCAATGCAGGAGACACAAGAGATGCAGTTTCAATCTCTGGGTCAGGAAAATCCCCTGGAGAAGGGCATAGCAACCCACTCCAGTATTCTTGCCTAGAGAACCGCATGGACTAAGGAGCCTAGCAGGCTACAGTCCATAGAGTCCCCAAAAGTCAGACACAACTAAACGACTTAGCACACACTCTGAAGAACTGGGCTTCTCTGGTGGCTCAGTGGTAAAGAATCCTCCTGTCTCATGCATCCAACCTGGGCGGGCAATCTCTTTCACACTTGATAATATACATGTTTCAATGCTAGGATGCTGAGGGAGGTGGGAAGGGGGAATCAGGATGGGGAACACATGTAAATCCATGGCTGATTCATGTCAATGTATGGCAAAAACCACTACAATATTGTACAGTAATTAGCCTCCAACTAATAAAAATAAATGAAAAAAAAAGAATCACACACACAAAAAAGAATCCTCCTGCCAATGCAGAAGAGGCGAGTTTGTTCCCTGGGCCAGGAAGATCCCTGGAGAAGGGAAACAGCTAACCCACTCCAGTATTCTTGCCTGGAACATCTCAGGGACAGAGGAGTCTGATGGGCTACACAGTCCAAGGGGTGGCTAAGAGCTGGGCACAACTTAGCGACAACAACAACAACAAATTAAAGAAGTAAAAATTTATAGATACCAGTTATGTTAAGTGAGCCAATGCAGATGGTGAAATAATTCACAGAAGTATTATTAAGGGAAGAAAAGGGAGCTTTTATTCACTTTTCAAGGGAGGAAAGGAGCCAGACAGAGGGATCTTGGCCCAGGAGAGTGGGAATCTGAGTCTTTTTATTTAGTTTCAAAGGGCAAGGAACAGGAAAGAGCGGGTGGGTTCACATCTATTCTGGTCCACAGTTATATCTGGGCCACCTGTGCTTCTACAGGATGCGGTTTTTCTGAGAATCTGTAACTTCCGGTCTCCAGTAATTTTTCAGTCCTTGGGTGTCGGAAAGAGATTTAACAGAGGCCCTTGACAGGCTCTACTCTATTTTAAACAATGTTAGAGGGGTTTACAAATTAACTACAATTTTGAATGCTAAATATTTAACTTTAATTCTAAAATATCCATCTCTTATGTATTAATAGTATATTAATAGATATTATATGCCATGTTGCACAATTATATAGCACATAAAATATACCTATTTTAATTTTAATGGTAAAATATACATCCTGAAATAGTAAATAAAAAGTAAGACGAGCATTTGAATTAAAAAGTCTAATACTTTTAGTCTACTTTAACTCATAGTGTTACATTATTTGGAGGAGATTCTATTTACATAATCCTTATCTCAAAAATAAATGTAGGATTGCATTTACCTACAGGAGAGCTAAGGGATTAGAATAACAAATGTCATTATACTAGATCTTAATATTTAGTAAAATATTAACATACATAATCAATAATGTGCTTCTCTACAAGTTAATCGTTAATTTGATTCTCTTTAATATAATATGATGAAAGTGAAAGAGGAGTGTGAAAAAGTTGGCTTAAAACTCAACATTCAGAAAACTAAGATCATGGCATCTGGTCCCATCACTACCTGGCAAATAGATGGGGAAACAGTGGAAACAGTGGCTGATTTTATTTTGGGGGGCTCCCAAATCACTACAAATGGTGATTGCAGCCAGGAAATTAAAAGACACTCCTTGGAAGGAAAGTTATGACTAACCTAGACAGCATATTAAAAAGCAGAGACATCATTTTGTCAACAAAAGTCCGTCTAGTCAAGGCTATGGTTTTTCCAGTAGTCATGTATGGATGTGAGAGTTGGACTGTAAAGAAAGCTGAGTGCCACCTGATGGGAAGAGCTGACTCATTTGTCCTTTAGCTAGTTATAATTTCATGGGCTGGAGTGATCATGGGGATAATCACATCCAACCAATCTTGGGGAAATAGAAACAGCTGTATAATATAGACACAGAATTCATTACATCTCATGTAATAATCATCGCATTTTTCTTATATCTTGCTTATTGCCAAAATATGATCAAATGGATAGAAATCAGAAACATAGAAAAGCTCATTTTTACTATCTCCAACAAATCAGTCTGTTCTCATTTTCCCTGCTATTCTTTTAGCCTTTGTCCAAATGTTAGTATAAATTTTACAAAGCCATAATTATAGTTTATATAATTAAATGACAAATGTATTATGATAAGTTCCATATTTTGCTCTTTTGCACATTATATATTTGATCATTTGTGCCATTCATTCAACACTCTAAACACATTTACTCAGTGCCTGCTATGTTCCATAAATTGTCATAAATGAAGTGGACAAAAATTACTGTTACACTTTTGGCTTTCTGGTAGCTACCAATGTTATAGGCAAATTGATATGCCTATAACATAAAATTTTATAATAAGAAAGTATATATCATAATGTAGACACTGCAAAGGTGATGAAACTAAAGAATAATCAACTCAACATTTATAATTGAGTGTTTCTAAAGAATACTTCTTATGCTACTGAACTCAGTAAAATAATAGCTCATTTTATGGGAACTGAATTGAACTGCCATGATCCAGTAATTAATATCCTTACACAAAGTAAATTAGATATGCTAAAGACTAATGTTAGTATTTAAGAATGAAGAATTTAAAATAAGGCATGCACTGAGTGTTTATGTCACCCCCCCCACCCCAGCCACCCTCCACCAAATTCACATGTTGGGACTCCAATCCCCAATGCCATGAACCCCAATTCCCAATTAAGAGATGGGGCTTTGGGAAAGTAATGAGAGATAGAAGAGGTTATGAGGATGGGGTTAGTGTTCTTAAAATAAAAGGAAGAGATTAGAGCCTTTCTATCTTCATCAAGTGAGCGTTAGTCACTCAGTTGTGTCCGATTCTTTTTCTAACTCATGGACTGTAGCTTGCCAGGCTCCTCTGTCTGTGGTATTCTCCAGGCAAGAATACTGGAATAGGTTGTCATTCCCTTCTCCAGGGGATCTTTCCAACCCAAAGGATCGAACCCAGGTCTCCTGCATTGCAGGCAGATTCTTTACCACATGAGCGATCATCAAGTGAGGATACAGCCAAAAGGTGGCCACTTGCAAATCCAGAAAGAGGACTCTTAACCAGGAATTTAATTAGCTGGCATATTGATCATAGATTTCCAGCCTCCAGAACTCTTAGAAATAAGTGTTTCTTATTTAAGCAGTCCAGTCTATGAAACATTTGTCTTAGAAGCCCAAGCTAACTAACACAGGAGTTTAATAATGAGATGAGTTTGGGAGGACCCTTTTTACCATCGGTATGTGTTTGGCTGGAGTAGGAAATGGCAACCCACTCCAGTATTCATGCCTGAAGAATCCCATGGACAAAGGAGCCTGGTGGGCTACCGTCCATCAGGTCAGGTCTCAAAGAGTTGGACACAGCTGAAGTGACTTAGCCCACACACGTGTATGCCTGGAGTACGGTGAAACACTCAGTATTGTTGAGTCTAGAGGATTCATTTAGATCTGCACACTAGTTAAGCGCTGATTTAAGCCAGGAGCGGTGGGAGGGACAATCTGTTGAATCATCAAACCAGAATTGAGTGGCAGCAGTTAAGGCATCACATTTCTGTGTCGTGGACTCCCCTTTGTTCAATGGGAAAGACAACCTCTATTCTGGTGCTCCTAGAAGCTGAGCTAGATGGCACTAAAGAGGGCAGCTCCTGTGTCTACCTGTCAACAAGGCTGACAGGCAGAAATGGGCTAGGTTCCCAACCATTCTCAACCCTGAAGCAGAACTTCTGTCAAGTCAGGGAACAGGAACAAGATGCAATGACAGATATCACCAGTGGGAGGGTGTGAACAATCCCCCGCAGGCCCTATACTGTCTGTCACAGTTCCTTGAAGGAAAGCAAAAACTAGCAGGCACAGCAAATTGAATCCACTTTACTTATTAAGACATGGTCACCTGGGCACACTATTTGTGGTCAGGAGAACTCTGAAGTTATCTTTGCTGGATTAGGTTCCCATCTCATTTCTCGTCTCCAGCCTCACAAAACGTTTTCCCTAATTGACAATAGCAAATCCCATTTACTATAATGATAATAAATTTAATATGTAAGAGACAAAGGGGTTTTACTTTTCCAAATGAAGTTTATTTTATATTTCAAGCTACATAAAAACATTTGCAATAAAATAAAAAATGTAATTAAAATGTAAAAAATGGCCTATAAGAAATAGCCTCAAGAAGTTGAGAAATACCGGTAAACATATTGCAGATTATTCTTTTGCACTCTAACTGGATTTGGATTAATCCTTCTTTCTGCTGTCCTTTGATAGAGAAGGAATTTTCTTTCAGGTAAAAGTGAAGTTCTTAATCTTAACAGTGCAATTGATTTCATTATTTTTATAGAAGGACAAAAATTTGTTCCTGAATTATATTCTAAATCTGCATTTGCTGTCATATATTGAATAAAATTTTCAAATCTTAAATAGTTTAGATGAAAGTCTATGAAACTTTGTAATAATTCATATAATACAAATAAGTCTTTGTAATAATTTAAGCATACACTTAAAAAGGAATTACAAAAACTGGATATTAGAGTAGCTGTGCTTTACTTATAATTTATTTATACTTTGATTTTTTAAAAAATCTGATTCCTTTATTGCAGGATAATATTCTCTTCAGATAGCATTGTTTAACTTCTCCTCATGCACGGAGAAATAAATGACTTAAAACCAAAACATTAAATGACTTTTCCTTTATCATTTTCTTTTCCTTTTTTTTAAGGTAACAGAATGTGTATTTATATCTGCATCCTCCAATACTCAAAAATAATAAAGGGAAATATAATGGAATTTAGAATCACTAAAAAAATGTCAAATTGGTATAGCTTCCTATTTTACGATGTTGAATAGATAGAAAATAAAGTAAATATGTGCCCTAGTCACCAGCTTTGATAGACATAATACACTATGTTTTCACCTTTCAAATGATAATTTATTCATCATTTAATACACTTGGGTCACAATTTCAGCTCTGTGTTATTAACCTTACTAAAATAAAGTACAATATCTGTTAGAAACACTGTCTCTTACTCCCTGCAATTTTCACATTTTTTTTCCCTACCAGGAAAACAAAATGAGAAAAATTATTGGCAATAATTTTATAAATGGAATGGTAGGAATGCCACTTATACACAAGAAATAGGATTTAAGTGTTTCTGATTTCACACTGGTCTTTTTAGTTCTTTCATAGTTTTTGATATTTTCAATCTATAGGAAATTTAAAAGATAAATTGACCCAATTTATGTGCACATAAAAGATCTTGATTTTATCTTTATTGGTATATTTTCTTTCTATATTTATTTCCATTAGTTACCCAAACATGTTTTTATGAAAGTGAAAAGTGAAAGTGTTAGTTGCTCTGTCATGTCCAAATCTTTGTGATCCCACGGACTGTAGCCCGCCAGGCTCCTCTGTTCATGAAATTTATCAAGCAAGAATACTGCGGTGGGTAGCCATTCTCTTCTCCAGGGGATCATCCGACGCAGGGACTGAACGCAAGATTCCCACGTTGCAGGCAGATTCTTTACCATCTGAGCTAGGGAAGCGCCAAAATTTATATGTGTAATTATGCCACGTTTACTTTTATGTTTGCTTACAGATTTTCTTTGACATAAAATTTAAGTAAATTAAAATACACATACTTTTGGTATGTAATTTTTTATTTTTTTCACAAATAGACCTACATTTCTATCCAAATACAGAGTATTTGATCACCAAAGGAAATTTCCATTTCCCGTCCCTGCCAAACATCTCTTTCAGTTCAGTTCAGTTTCTCAGTTGTGTCTGACTCCTCCAACCCGATGATCTGCAGCACGCCAGGCTTCCCTGTCCATCACCAACTCCTGGAGCTTGCTTAAACTCAATTCCATCGCCTTGGTGATGCCAAGTCTTTCACTTTCACCAAGAGGCTCTTTAGTTCCTCTTCGCTCTCTGCCATAAGTGGTGTCATCCGCATATTTGAGGTTATTGATATTTCTCCCAGCAATCTTGATTCCAGCTTGTGCTTCATCCAAGCAACATCTCCTTAGAGGTGACCATTTGATTTATTTGTCTTCACCACAGATTAATTTTATCTATTCTAGAAATTCATCTGTATGAAAACATACATTACTGTTCTCTTTTATTCCCAACTGGTTCACTCATCATACAGCATTTTAGAATCACACATTTAGCTTTATATATCTATGTCAGTACTTGCTAATTGTTATTATTGAGTAATATTCCATTGTATGAATACAACACAATTAGTATCCATTCCCTGTGGTTTGGCATTTGTGTAATTATTAAGTTTGAAAATAAACTATTTTAGGTAAAGTTGCTATAAACTTTCATGCATAAGTGTTTCTGTGGACCTCTATCATTATTTCTCTTGAGTGAATATTTAAGAGAGTATTTTCTTTGTAATATGTTAGTTGTATGTTTACTTTTATTAGTACCTGCTCCTCAGCAGTAAAGAAGAGTTACAATTGTGTCACTAATTTTCACCGACTTTCTATAGAAACCTTTTTCATACTTGCCCTTCGAGTATGTGTGTAGCAATGCCTTATTATTGTTTTATTTCACATTTTGCTGATTTAATTAATGTTTACATGACTATTGATACCTCATTTATCTCACTTTGAGAAGTGTATATTCAAGTATTTTGATAATTTTCTTATTGGATTCTTTGTCATTTGTGTTGAATTGAGACGTTTTGATTATATATGATAAAACTTCTTCACCAGATACATATTTTACATTTTTTTCCTCTGAGTTCATGCCTCATTTTTCTTATAATAATGTATTTGGATGACATGAAGTATTTAATATTGTTTAACTTATCAATTATGTGTTTTAGTTTATTTCAAACAAATTTTTGTCTGCTCTTAGTTCATGGCTTTATCCTTGTGTGTCCCCTTCTAGATGCTTTATATATCTAGCTTGTACACATAAATAAGTGGTCTCTTTCAAATTAACTTATGAATAATAGGAGGTAAGGATATGGTTTGTTTCTTGTATTTATTTTCCAAGTTGATAGCCAAGTTTTCTAGCACCATTTATTAAGAAACTTTCATTTCCCCACTGAATTGCTCTGACACTTTTTTAAAGTTAACTGACTCTATATGAGTGTCTATTTCTGTTCTATCTCTACTTGCTTACTTACACATATTACAGTATTTTGATTACTATTATTTTACTGTATACTTGATGTCCAACTTCTTTCTTCTATTTAAAGAATATCTTAGATCCTTTGCATTTTTATATGGATTTTAGTTGCTGAGTCATGTCAGAGTCTTTGCGAGGCCATGGACTATCACCTCCTAGGCTCCTTTGTCCACGGAATTCTCCAGGCAAGAAAACTGGAGTGGGTAGCCTTTCCCTTCTCCAGGGGATCTTCCTGACCCAGGGTTCGAACCAGGTCTCCTGAATTGCAGGAAGATTCTTTACCGTCTGAGCTACCATGATTTTAGAATTATTTTGTCCATTTCTACTGAAAAACATCTTGGGATTATGATTTGTATTACCTTAAATCTATGGATCACATTGGGAAGAATGGACACTTATAGAATGTAATTTTAATGATAAATATAATATATATTTTTAATTTATTAAAACCAATTTTTTTCTTGTGAATACTTTTTCTGTTTTTAGTTTTCATTGTGGAGACTTTGCATATCCTTTGTGAAAATTATTCTTAAATATATTAGTGATTCTTTTTTCCATTTTTCTAATCATTTAATGCCAATATAGAAAGAATGAGATTAATTTTTGCCTTTAAATTGTGTGCCTTTCAAATGTCACTTATTCAAAGTTTTTGTTTCTCCCTTAAGATCTTTTAATTAAAGTATTATGTCTTTGTGAATAGGTAGTTTTACTACTTCCTTTCTGATAATATATTCTTATTTTATTGCTTTATTTCACTGGCTTGGGCATCAAATTAAATATTATATAAAACTTATAAAAGAAAATATCCTTGTATTTGACCTTGATCTTAGGGAGAGTGTATTGTTAGCTTTAGGTTTTTCCAGATGAGTGTTTGCTTGACAGTATCTAGTTATTAACTCACTGTCTATAGATACTGTGATTCATAACATCAGTAAATTTATCAGCATACTATTTTGTTCATTTCTCTCTGTCTTTATGTGTTGGTATTTTAAAATATTTTATCACATGAATTTTTTTAAATATGTTTTCCAATTTGGACTGGACCAATTAGGTCGGCCCTTTATTAGCTGCACAATTACTGAAGAGAATAAAATGATTGGAGTTGTGCACGCATAAAAGGGGCATGGTGGCTCAGAAGGTAAAGCAGGAGACCCGGGTTTGGTCCCTGGGTCGGGAAGATCCCCAGGAGAAGGGATTGGCTGCCCACTTCAATATTCTTGCTTGGAGAATTCCATGAACAAAGGAACCTGGCAGGCTACAGTCCATGAGTGAGCTACTAACACACACACACACACAAATGGGATGTATATCTGCTGGGTGTGTATGAGTGTGTTGTAGGTGTGGGTAAGGAAATAAGGAAGATAGATATTAAAGACACCTGTATTTAAGCTTCTGTTGGAAAACATAGAAATATAAAAACATAAAACTTATTATTTTTCTCCATTCTGTGCTCTTCTGAACAGACAGTAGGGTAATGCTAATAAAACTAATAAAAAATAAAGGAAAAAAAATAAAAGAGAACTATTAAACATGACAGAATTTTTAGAAAAATGAGAGATGATCTGATGGTTAACATAGAAAAATCAATTGTGTGAGCCTCACAATTGACACATTAGTTACGCTCTTCACAAAATGTAAGGGATCATAACAGATACTGCTAGTATGATTATCATTTGTGCTAGAAATGTTTGTTGGTAGATGAATATTCTGTATAATTTCTTAGAATAACAGTTCTTCAAGGAATTAGTCCACATTATCAACATCAGAAAATGGTTGTTTTCTCTCTCCCTCTCTGTATTTGTCTCAAAAATCTAAAAGTTCATCATGAAGTGAGGGGAGGTAGTTTATATTTTAAAAATCAAGTGTGAGGTTTTAAAGGTTGGCCCCCATTTTCAGAAGCCCTGTTTCTTCTCTCTCATTTAGGGAATACCTAAAGGGGACGAACACTCCATGAGGTTTTCTACAGAAAATGCCTGCCAGTTCTAAGTTTTGTCCCTTTATTGAATAAATATGTGCTAAGTTGCTTGGGGCTCACCACCATTCTTTTACATTTTTAATGTTTCTTTAGCTGTTTGATTTATCTTTGCAACCACAGATATCCTTCATAAGAATTTCCACTGACTGAAGCAGTACCTATTCATGGACACAGTTGTTGATGACCTGCAGGACTCACCATTGTTATAAACTGTCTTAGAGTTGCTGATGAGTCCACAAAGGTAGTTTGTGTTGAGTAGAAAGAATACGAGAAGTGATGCCTTTTTCATTCATTTTACAAGGAATCAATAGTAGGATTGCTGAGACCCAAAATGGATTCTACTAGAAGCCAGATCCAGAATGCTCTTCTCATTGTTCCATTATACTTTATACTTCCTGACATTGGAAGGAGGATCAGCGTTCAGATCTGACAGTGACATCACTAACCTTAATTCTGCAGTATTCTGCAGCATTCTTCTTAAGGACAGTGAAAAAATAACTGAATTTTCCAGGTCGAAGCACCTGAGCAAACCCCTCATGAGTTCCCTTTAAAATAAGAATGTGGGGGGAGGAGCCAAGATGGCGGAGGAGTAGGACGGGGAGACCCCTTTCTCTCCTACAAACTCATCAAAAGAATAACTGAACGCAGAGCAAACTTCACAAAACAACTTCTGATCGCTAGCTGAGGTCATCAGGCGCCCAGAAAAGCAGCCCATTGTCTTCGAAAGGAGGTAGGACAAAATATAAAAGATAAAAAGTGAGACAAAAGAGCTGAGGACGGAGATCCGTCCCAGGAAGGGAGTCTTAGGCGGCATTGCTTGGGGTAGGGTCCGGGCCTGAGTGCCCTGAGGACAATCGGAGGGAGCTTCTGTGAGTTGCCAACTTGAACTGTGGGAGACCAAAAGAGAGAGAGAAAATTAACCGGCCCGAACACACTGCCGGCCGTTCGCAGAACAAAGGGACCGAGAAAGTCCAGAGAAGAGCTCGCAGGCTGCGGACCGGCCCAGCCCTGCCAGAGGCAGGAGGCAGGGGGGAGGGGAAGGTCGCGGCGAGACACAGGGCGCAGGCACCCGACCGGCGGGGGCGGGGGCTGGGGACGCGGAGGGCAGGAGGCGCACGCACCCGACTGGCGCCAGCGGAAACTGAGACTGGGTCTGCGGAAGGGAGTGGGCGCGCCACACCTGGGTAGAGTGCGCCCACCAAGCCCCTGGCTGCCTGGACCGCTCTGACGGGGAAGGCACAGAGAGCAGGCGCAGCTTTTTGCTCCGCGCTTTTGTGGAACACCGGAGGGCTGGAACCTCGCGCAGCACGGGGCGCGCTCCATATAGAGCAGCCGGGAGCCTGAGCAGCGCAGACGGAGAAAGCAGCGTCAGCCCCTCCCGGCAGCGCCAGCCCCCCCACAGCGTCAGCCCCTCCCCGCAGAGCGACAGAACTAGCTACCTGAATAAGAGTCCACCTCCGCCCGCCTGTGTCAGGGCGGAAATGAGGCTCTGAAGAGACCGGCAAACAGAAGCCAAATAAACAAAGGGAACCGCTTCAGAAGGGACCGGTGCAACAGATTAAAATCCCTGTAGAAAACACCGACTACACTGGAAGGGGCCTGTAGATATCGAGAAGTGTAAGCTGGAACGAGGAGCTATCTGAAACTGAGCCGAACCCACACTGACCGCAACAGCTCCAGACAAATTCCTAGATATATTTTTACTTTTTTTTTTTTTTAAGTAAGGAAAAAAAAAAATTTTTTTATTTTTTTTCCTCTTTTATTTTCCTTTAAAATCCCCTATTACTCCCCCATTACTCCTTAACTTTCATTTTCATAGATTTTTACAATTTTTTTAATTAGGGAAAAAAAAATTTTTTTTTTTCTTTTTTCTTCTTTTTTTTTCTTTCCTTTTTCTCTTCTATTTTATATTTTTCTTTTTCTCTTATTTCTTTTAAAGTCCTCTAGTACTCCTCTACTACTCCTTAATTTTCATTTTCAATACACTATAACCTTACAAAAAAAAAAAAGAAGAGAAGCCCTATTTTTAAACCGAAGATTATTCTCTCCCAATCTTGACTGTCTGTTTTCTACCTCAGAACACCTCTATTTCCTCCTTTCCCCTTCTCTTCCCAATCCAATTCTGTGAATCTTTGTAGGTGTCTGGGCTACGGAGAACACTCTGGGAACAGACAGCTGCGTAGATCTGTCTCTCTCCTCTTGAGTCCCCCTTTTTTCTCCTCCTGCTCATCTCTATCTCCCTCCTCCCTCTCCTCTTCTTCATGTAACTCTGTGAACCTCTCTGGGTGTCCCTAACGGGGGAGAATCTTTTCGCCATTAACCTAGAAGTTTTATTATCAGTGCTGTATAGTTGGAGAAGTCCTGAGACTACAGGAAGAATAAAACTGAAATCCAGAGGCAGGAGACTTAAGCCCAAAACCTGAGAACACCAGAAAACTCCTGACTACATGGAACTTTAAGTAATAAGTGACCGTCCAAAAGCCTCCGTACCTACACTGAAACCAACCACCACCCAAGAGCCAATAAGTTTTAGAGCAAGACATACCATGCAAATTCTCCAGCAACGCAGGAACATAGCCCTGAACATCAACATACAGGCTGCCCAAGGTCACACCTAACACATAGACCCATCTCAAAACTCATTACTGGGCACTCCATTGCTCTCCAAAAAGAAGAAATCAAGTTCCACGCACCAGAACACTGACACAAGCTTCCCTAACCAGGAAACCTTGACAAGCCAATCGTCTAACCCCACCCACTGGGTAAATCCTCCACAATAAAAAGGAACCACAGACCTCCAGAATACAGAAAGCCCACTCCAGACACATCAATCTAAACAAGATGAAAAGGTAAAATAAGAATGTGTATGTGTGTGTGTGCTCAGTCACACAGTTGTGTCTGACTCTTTATAACCCCATGGACTGTAGCTCACCAGGATCCTCTGTCCATGGAATGTTCTAGGCAAGAATACTGGAAAAAAGTGCTATTTCCTACTCTAGGGGATCTTCCTGACCCAGGGATCAAACCATGTCTCCTGCATTAGCAGGTGGATTCTTTGCCACTGCACCAAAATAGGAATACAGAACCCTTCAGTTCAGTTCAGTCGCTCAGTCGTGTCTGACTCTTCGCAACCCCATGAACCATAGCACGCCAGGCCTCCCTGTGCATAACCAACTACCGGAGTTTACTCAAACCCATGTCCATTGAGTCAGTGATATCATCCAACTATCTCATCCTCTGTTGTCCCCTTCTCCTCCTGCCCTCAATCTTTCCCAGCATCACGGTCTTTTCAAATGAGTCAGCTCTTCACATCAGGTGGCCAAAGTATTAGAGTTTCAGCTTCAACATCAGTTCTTCCAATGAACACCCAGGACTGATCTCCTTTAGGATGGACTGGTTGGATTTCCTTGCAGTCCAAGGGAATCTCAAGAGTCTTCTCCAACACCACAGTTTAAAAGCATCAATTCTTCAGTGCTCAGCTTTCTTTATAGTCCAACTCTCACATCCATACATGACCACTGGAAAAGCCATAGTCTTGACTAGACAGACCTTTATTGAGATAGTAATGTGCTGACAAGGTTGGTCATAACTTTCCTTCCAAGGAGTAAGTGTCTTTTAATTTCATGGCTGCAGTCACCATCTGCAGGGATTTTGGAGCCCAGAAACATAAAGTCTGCCACTGTTTCCACTGTTTCCCCAGCCATTTGCCATGAAGTGATGAGACCGGATGCCATGATCTTAGTTTTCTGAATGTTGAGCTTTAAGCCAACTTTTTCACTCTCCTTTTTCACTTTCATCAAGAGGCTCTTTAGTTTTTCTTCACTTTCTGCCAAAAGGGTGGCATCATCTGGATATCTGAGCTTATTGATATTTCTCCTGGCAATCTTGATTCCAGCTTGTGCTTCTTCTTCCAGCCCAGCGTTTCTCATGATGTACTCTCATGTAAGTTAAATAAGCAGGGTGACAATATACAGCTTTGACATACTCCTTTTCCTATTTGGAACCAGTCTGTTGTTCCATGTCCTGTTCTAACTGTTGCTTCCTCACCTGCATATAGAACCCTTAAAAAGAGGCAAATTGGGAAAAAGTTGTTTTTTTAAAAAAGGAATAATTTCTACCTAATCATACATAGTATTAATAACTTCAGTATTTTGTGATTAAACTATCAATGGTTATTTAGTATTAACTACTTTTTATATTTATAAATGCACCTTCTTTTAAAAAATGAATTGATATTTTTAGCTGTAATGACTATAGACCAAAGAAACGTGCTTTGTTTACAGCTAACACGTCATCAATAGTTTGAATGCACTATGATTTTCATGCATTCTATTTTATTTTTTAATTAATTAAAACATGACCATGTGTATTAATTTGCTAGGACTACCAAAACAAGACACCACATTTGAGGGTTCAAAGAGCAAAAATTGTATTTCCTTTAGAAATCTATACCTATATTTTCTATAGATTTTCCTTAGAAGATTAATATTAACTGTCATGTCTTCATTATGAATTACATCATATACAAGCACTTATATCACATTTAAACATGTTTCCTGAACTTAGTGCTTTTCATGATAGAGTAAGGCATAAGATTTTATCACTCAAATGCATATTGAATAAAGCAGATTATATATAAAACACATACAACTTCTTTTTAAGAACCTGTAGAACATTTACCAAAATCATCTATTAGATGACAGTAAAAAAGTAACAGTGGGGCTTCCCTAGTGGCTCAGACAGTAAAGAATCTGCCTACAGTGAAGGAGACCTGGGTTTAATCCCTGGGTTGGGAAGATCCTCTGGAGAAGAGAAAAGCTACCCACTCCAGTATTCTTGCCTGAAGAATCCCATGAACAGAGGAACCTGGCAGGCTACAATCCATTGGGTCACAAAGAGTCGGACATGACTGAGCACCTGAGCACGCATATAAAGTGATGATAACAGCAACATATGACAAAACGTGGACTTTCCTTGTGGCTCAGACAGTGAAGAACCCACCTGTAATTCAGAAGACCTGGGTTCAATCCCTGAGTTGGGAAGATCCCCTGGAGGAGGAAATGGCAACTCCCTCCAGCATTCTTGCCTGGTAAATGCCATGGACAGAGAGCCTGGCCAGCTACAGTCCATGGGGTTACAAAAGAGTCAGACATGACTTAGCAACTAAACAACAACAACAACAAAACATACATTTGAAATCCAGCAATGAGATAAAAATATATGTATGTATATATGTATACATAAATACACATAAAATAATACAAAAGTGAAGTCGCTCAGTCGTGTCCGACTCTTTGCGACCCCATGGACTGTAGCCCACCAGGCTCCTCTGTCCATGGGATTCTCTAGGCAAGAATACTGGAGTGGGTTGCCATTTCCTTCTCCAGGGAATCTTCCCGACCCAGGGATCGAACCCAGGTCTCCTGCACTGCAGACAGGTGCTTTAACCTCTGAGCCACCAGGGAAGTCCCAAAATAATACAAATGAATACATTAATAAAAGCACTAACTCAGAAGTATTAAAGAACAAATCAATAATATTCAGAGAAACAAAAAAAATTAATAAGGATTAAATCTTAGATCAATGAATTTTAAAGTTTGATTCACAAATAAGTCTTTAACACATGAAAAACAAGTAGAAAAATATGATTTATCATAGCCAAGCCTATTCTCAACAAGACAGCTGTTAGCTCATACCATCAAAGAGTACACATGCATGAGTGAGTCCAGCTGAAACTATCCAAGCAGACTGTTCAGTTCTCATGGAAATTATAAAAATGTGAGTAAATAGGTGCTATTTTAAACCTCTCCATTTTGGCTTGCTTTTATTCTTGGGTGCTTTTTACACAACAATATTTAACTGATACAGTGCTTGTTTAGCATTAAAATTTTGAACCTTGTGAAATTTTTTATCTGTTCAAAAATAAAAATTTAAAAATACAAAGTGAAATAATAAAAATATGCCATTTTTCATCCAGTGTAAGAGAAAACATTTTTAAGTATTGTTATACAAGTAGTGAGAGAAATACACAAATATTATTATTTAAAATCTGCATCTAAAAATAATTCTCTCAAAGTATTTTAGATGTAGACATGAAAAATATGAGAATCTTAACATAGCATTATATCTAAAAAACACATAATTTGTCTAAAGAAATTAATCTTTGATGCTCATAAAATCATAGCTATGAAGAAGCTTTCATAGGCATATTATTGACAATGGGAAATATACGTTATTAAGAATAAAATATTGAATGCCACTGTATGATACTTTGACTTTATAGGTAACAGCACTCGGCTCATAAGATGTCCTTAGATTTTAAAACTTCTACATTTTAAAAATCTCATAGTTACTTTTTAAACTTTTTGAAATTATGCCCTTCCATACTTTATCCTGAGTTCATTCTCCACCTAATTTGACTAGAATTTATAATTTTATTTCCCTTATTCATCCAAATTGTGAGCCCCTTGAAACAAAAAACATTCATTTATATATGAATACCCAACAGAAGAATTAATACATATTAGGCATTACACAAATGTTCAATGAACAAATGAAAAATTAAATTATAGGCAAAGTCAAAAGAACAACAGATTTGCAGCTCAGCTTGTGACAGGAAATTGAATACAAGAGGGAAAACTTACACTTTAAAACTGATACAATTTGTAAAAGGTAAATTCCAGATTCATAAAAATGATAATAACTACCAATATACAGAGCTTCCCTGGGGGCTCAGTACTAACAAATCCTCCTGCCAATATAGGAGACTCAGGTTTGATCCCTGGGTAGGGAAGGAAATGACAACCCATTCCAGTATTCTTGCCTGGAAATGGAGAGAGGAACCTGGTGGGCTACAGCCCCTAAAGTCGCAAAGGCTTGGACACGATTTAGTGACTAAACCACAGCAACAGCCAATATGGAGCATTTACTAGATGTCAAGTACTGTTCCAAACAGATGACAGGATATCTCACTGGTCTCTGCAGTTGAATGAGTAGGTGCAAGCTACAAGCATTGGATCCTTTTTTTTTTTTTTTTTAATGAAAAGCCTGTGCCAAGAGGGAATTTGAATATGCCTAAGGTCGCAAGATGTGATGATAGTTTCTACCAAGCAATCTGGCTCTAGCATCTGCATGCTGAAATTCTTAGAAAACATTCTAGACTGTGGGGTAAAGGACTAAATTAACATACAGAGACACAAAAGCCTCAGGTGTGTGGCAAGAGATTTTAGCATTTTCCAGAGGCACCTATTAAGTATCTACTTGATGAAACAAGCGATACTATCTACTGGGTAACATATAGATGATATATTAATTAGGAAGCAAGTTGGGACCACAGTTTAGAGACTTTTAAGAACTATAAAATGAGAAGACATCTGAAAATGTGACTTAAATATCCAAAGACATCATTTAAAATTATATCTATACAGAAAATTTACAACTACCCCCAAATAAAATTCTCACATAGATTAAAAGTGATTAATAGTTTGAAAAGTTCTGAGAAGTAAAAAGAACAAAATCATGTGAACAGACTGGTGGCATCTGTTGAACTTTTAATTAAAGCTTTTAATTTTGAATTTTATCAACATTTTTTTCTCAATATTTTCCCATCGTTCATATGTTTGCACATCTGTTTATCTGCTTTTAATACCATACATGCCACAAATATTGAATTAAATTACAGAAGCAGATCACATATAATACATTTATAAATGTCATTTATAGCAAATATCAGGGAAAATAAAGTAAAAAAGTGAGTAAATTATCTGTCTTGCATCTTTAGATTTGGTTGGAAGACAATATTAATTAGGGTGGAAAACAAATCTTAGCTAACTGGCAAATATTTTAGGCCATTTTTTAAAACAGGGGTCGAGTGTTGTTTTCTTTTTTTTAATGTTTCCATCTGACACAATTAAGCAATGGCTTAACCAGAGAAAACTAATTAGCTAGGCTTCCCTGTGAGTGGAAATTTTTTTGCCACTTTGATTATATATTTAAAATAAACTTCACTTAGTCCACAGCTATTTATTGAGTGCTTAGTTATCATCAGACACCTGTTTCTGGGTTCTGGTCCCAGTTCTGATATTAACCAGCACAAAATACATTCTTGTTTAAACTCTTAGGAGTGTGTGTGTTTAGTCACTCGGTCGTGTCTGACTCTTTTGTGGCACCAGGAACTGTAATCCTCCAGGCTCCTTTGCCCATGGGATTCTCCAGGCAAGAATACTGGAATGGGTTTTCAAGTCCTCCTCCTGGGGATTTTCCCGACCCAGGGATCGAACCCAGGTCTCCCGCATTGCAGGTGGATTCTTTACATCTGAACCACCAGGGAAGCCATGGTAGGAGTATAATTCTGAATAAATTACTTAAATATTATGAACTTTATCCCAATTTTATGTAATATGGTATATGTTACTTATTTGTCCATGTTGAGATGATCCTGTGCTTTGAAATAACTACAAATGCTTTTTTAAAAGATGGATGAGATTTTCTTAGTGATAATCATACTGTCATAACAAGCTTGTTTAAGTGTTCATGCAAGTCCAGAGCTTTTGAGTCAGAATATTTACTCTGCTGATACTGTCCCATTTCCAGCTTGAAATGAAAGAATAACATTTAGTGCCGTTCTCTACATTAATACCCCAATACATGAATTTATAAACAAAATTATAAACCTTTATTGTATAGATCACATTTTGTTCTTTAACACATGGCCAGAACACACTGTTCTACTACTAGTTTGAGATCTAAAAACTATTCTTTTCAACTCTTTTTAAAACCTTGATAAGTTGTTAGGAAAAGAGTGGATATTATACCATTAGTGCACTAACTATGCTAGAGGGGTGTCTAATTAGTGACTTCTCATTTACAAAACACAAACTATTGACTTCAGCTGCATTTTGATAGTCTCCCCACCAGAGAAATGTAAAAACACTATGTGAAGATAATAGTGAACGCAATAAAAAAGAAAAAAATGCACAGTGAGCACCTTGTCAATCTGACTCTGACAGGCCAGACATATTGACTGGCTGGGGTTGGCAGAAGATGAAGCAACCAGGACACCAAGGCCAGTGCCGGTGGATAATGCGATCCACATGTTACACTTCTTTCTTTAAATTATGCACCAGTCTGAAATGACTGCTGCTTGGGATTGTGAGTTTAACTCATGGTGACTGTAAAATGGAAATTGCCTGCAAGTCCCTCCTAGAAGTAGCAATAAGTTACATTCAGCATAAGATAGTTGAAGGAAAATTGCTGTCACTAGTAATAGAATTTATAGCTATCTTTGCAATTGTAGATAAATCCATGTTTTTGACTTTGTGACCACTGAAACATAAAAATTAAACCTTTTAACCATGGTCAGGCCTTTTGTAGTAAATGGTAAAAGCCAGTAATGATTGTTATCAGGAAGCTATTTTCAACTGTCATTTCTTGGGGGAAGAAACAATTTTTAAGCATGTCTAAAATTTTATTTACAGTTAATTGGATACTCCATAGAAAAGACATCATGCATTGATTTATGGAAAGAGCTTCTCAAGGCCCATGGCTCTGCTCTGCACTTTTGGTCTAGTGTACTTTGTTTTTACCATTGTTGCTAATGCATTGGATGAAAACAGTTTTGCTGATAATAAGCTTAAAAGACACTTACTTTGCTTACATGTTCATAGAGGATGTTGAAACAGAGTTTTGCTGAATGGCTTGGCTGCAAATCAAATACAGCATCAAATGCTTCCTTCAGACCACTCAGGGAATTTATGTGCCGTAATAAATACAGCTGCTGCTTAAGCCTCAGTTGAAAACCTTAGAATACTACCTTTTAAAGAAATCATGTCCTGTAAGTTAATATTAATTAATTTTACCAAGGCAAAGTAAAACAGACACAAGAGGTGAATATCCAATCATAGAGGTAGTGTTAGTCACTCAGTCGTGTCTGATTCTTTCCAACCCCAGGGACTGTAGCCCACCAGACTTCTCTGTCCATGGAATTCTCCAGGCAAAAATACTGGAGTGGGTTGCCATTCCCTTCTCCAGGGGATCTTCCGGACCCGGAGATCGAACCCAGGTTTCATTGCAGGCAGATTCTTTACAGTTTGAGCTAGAGGGAATATCCAATAGGGTATGTATTTTCCCTCTTCCCTCGAATAGGGGGTTCTAGTTAAAAATGGGGGAAAAGTATATAAATGTTTAATCGCTACATTTTACACTGGAAAATGATATACTATTATATGTCAATTTAATTAAGAAAGAGAAAAAGAAAAAAATAGGGGGAAGGATTAGAAATACTGTTTGATTTTCTTGCAAACAAAAGCATGTCAAAGGGAAATTAGAAACAGTTGTAAGAACACCTCCAAAATCTGGCTAATAACCAGAAATACATGAAATGAATATTATATGCCTTACTTTGAGTATGTGTTATATAAACCTGCAGATACCCTTAAAATATTCAAATTTGCCTTTGAATCTTATGCAAAGTATTTTAGTCTTCCAGAGGGGGAAATATGAAAATAGGAAAGGATAATAGGATAAAGGGATAACCATTGATTAAAATTCTATGATTCTAAGAAAAGTGGAACAAAAGAGAAGAAGAAATCCTTAGCTTTCATAAATCTGCACTTTCTCCCTTAATATTGGATATTCTTGAATGGCTATTTTATATCATATTTTCAGTAACGGCTCTTTGATGTTGTTATATGCTGATTGACAGTGACTGAGCTGTAGCCGTATCTCGTTCATCCCTACAGTAAGGCACGAACAAAGTATATGCCTATTTTATTACATCAGTGCTTTGCCCATTTTGCTTAATATTTAAAAATACAGAGAAGGGAGGGAAAATGGCAATTTTAATACATGTTAATATCAGCCATCCTCAGCTTTATAAGTTCAGATATAGACTCTTTTCACCATGTGCTCTAATGCTCTAAGGGAAATAAAACAAATGTAAGACCTTATAACATTCTGGGATGGATTACATAACTCAAAGTTTCATTTAAAAGGTGAGATGTGATTGGGAATTCATATTATTTTAGCTTTCAGAGGATGGACTTCCCCATTCCCAAAACATCAAGAAACACAAGACTTTTCAATGTTTATATGTTTGTGTTTGTTTCAGAGCACTTAATAATGTGAAATTTCTGTATGAGTGAAATTACTTAAGATTTAAAATTAAACAATTTGTGTAAAGGAAAGAAGATTCTTTAAAACTTGAGGTTTTTTTTTTTTTTTTTTTTTAGATTCGCTCTGAAACCATAGTATCTTTAAAATAGCTTAGGATAATATACCTTCATATGTTAACATAGTACACTGAATAAAGAATGGAAAGTCTGTCCATTCTTATAAATTAATAGTAATGTTGAGACAAGAATATTGCCTTGACCCAATCATGTGGCAAAAACAAAATTTAAGGGAAATAGGCAGGGGTAACACAGGCTTTCCTACAGAGAAGTAGCTGTTGAGTGATCCTATTAAATCAGTATTATTTTTGCTAAATCAGATGGATGATTAAATAACACATTTAATTATGCAAAGAGTGAACTAATTATATAAATGCATTAGTTTTTTTCATGCATACTGTAACTAATTGCCATAATTTTGGTGGCTTAACACAACAAAATGTATTTGCTCACAGTTTTGAAGGTGAAAAGTCCAAAATTGTTATCTCACTGTACTGAAATCAAAGTTTTATCAGGGCTATACTTTATCTGCAGGCTCTGAGGAAGAATTCCTTGATTCATCCCATTTCTGAGGGCTACTGGCATTTCTTGTAGTCTAACCATGCCTATTTTTAAGAATGGCATCTTATAATTTTCTCTGGGTTCCATCTTCACATTACCCTCTCTGTCAGATCTCTCCCTCCTTCTCTCTTATCATAACAACTGTGATCTAACTAACCCATTACAATTTTCCCATGTCAAAATCCTTCATTTAATCACAAATTCAAAGACCCTTTGGCAAATAAAGTAATATTTACACGTTCTAAGAATTAAGACTTGCTGTCTTTGAGTTGAGCCTGCCTAGCATAGTAACTCAACTCCAGGAAATGTTATGGTCCATGAGGCTTCTGGTCACCACACTGTAGGAGATGATATCGAGTAAATCCGTGGTCTAAACCACGAAACCAAGGGTATCTTCTCTTTAATAGACAACATAGTTTGAAACCTAGTTTTAGAGCAGGTAACTAAAGAGAAATGGAAGCCTTGAAAGGAAATGCAGGGGGAAAGATACTTATTACAATAAGAAAAATAAATACGAGAGAGAGAAAAACACAACACAGCACTAAGAGAAAGGAGAGATAAACAGTGAATACAGTCTGAGGAAAACAACCCAAGTATAGCAATATAAGTCTAAGAAATATTTTTAGTTCAGTTCCATACAGGAACATGAAATACATGTGGAGGGTATTTTGGGAACCTTGTTTAGCACACATGCAAAGACATGCGTATGAAAGACATGAGCATGCATGTATGACCCTAAGTAAGATAACTGAATGAGACTTATTCAAGTCCTCCATTTGTTTCTGATTTTATTTTTTCATTGTGACTGATAACATATATGTTAACCACCTTAGGCTTAGTCCTACCTAGCAACTGAATCTATCTTATGGGAAGAGGTATATCCAAAAGGTATATAGATTAAACAACTATATTGTCTGGCAGAGAATTAGGATTAAAAACCAGAACAATGATCTGGTGGACATAATTACTGATTTGGGTTGTTCTAAAAACTGATCTGTTGATTTTTCGTCCTATTGAATTTAGGGATAAGTTTCTCTGGGGGCTCAGATAGCAAGGAATCTGTCTGCAGTGTGGGAGTCCCATGTTCGATCAAAGAGTCCGAAAGATACTTTGGAGAAGGGCATGGCTCTCCACTTCAGTATTCTTGCCTGGAGAATTCCATGGACAGAGAAGCCTGGTGAGCTATATTCTATGGGGTTGCAAAGAGTCAGACACAACTGACTAACACTTTCACTTTCATAGATTCCCTGTTGTTTCTACTTTGTTTTAGGATATTCTGAAGTTTCATATGAACTTGAATGCAGTCTGCATATATGACCACTACCTGATATGCTATATGAAATGGGTATGTTTCTAACTTAGATTTAAATCTATACGATAAACTTGGTGAGATTTTTGATGATATATTTTGTTGATCTATTTTCTGTCTTCACAAACACATAGTTTTTCTGGCACAATAGTGATCATGACCTTTTGATCTACCATTTAAATCAAATGGAATCTACCATTTAAATCTATACAAAGAAAAATCTTGAGTGCTTTTAAAGTGTGGTCCTAGTTATTTCTTTACAGGCTTATTTAATGTTCTGCTTAAAATGAAGTATCTTGCAAACAGGTATTTTATGAAAATGACATTTTGGCATGTGTATATTCTCATTTTCTCTCACCTGACATGTTCTGCTCAAATTTTAAATCAAAACACGTCTCTGCCACTCTCCAAATCTTAGGTTCAATGTCATTTATGAACATGAAGTTTTTCTTTTTGTCATTGTTCAGCACTGTCAAGAAGAACAGGCAGATGACTGTAGAATATCAAATTTCATGAAGTTCACCCAGAAGTTTCTCATTCCAAAGAATAAGGCACAAGCTGTATAAAATAAGAATTTAATTCTTCTAAACTATCTGTAAAGATGAAAAGCAGTAAAAACTATTTATTTCAATTACAGCCAACTTAATGCTGACATTATAAAGAGAGCCTATTTTATCTGAGTATTGATGGAGGACAGCCAAATGCCAAGTGCAGCCAACATCCAGGGGTCCATTTGACTAAAGAGAGCTCCTGGGTGTAGAGAGTGACTTGATTCTAAAGGAATCACATCAGTTACTGCAGTGACATTAAAATCATTTGGGAAGGTTGTCTTTTTCTTTTTTATAATTTCTGACTTTATCCTCGATAGGCTGATGAAAAGATCTATCACATGATTATTTCACCTGCATTTGAGGTTCTGTTTCTTACCATGAAGTTGGAATGGGCATTTACATCAGTTCCAAATCTCAATCATGTGGCTTTGTTGCTATACGAAAGGCTGAGGGCATATGGTCCCCAGATCAGGCAACCACTCCAAGGCATAAAAAGAGGTCAGCAGACAGATGGAGTAGTTCAGGAGTCAAAATTTGCCTTTTGCATTATATCTGACAAGTAAAAATTAGTAATTCATTAGTATTAAGTAGCTAACTTTCTTCAGTCTTATCTTGGCAATGATTAGAAAAAGGGAATTCTTATCAATCTTCATAATATATAGAATTCTCTACTTCTAAATTGTATTTGTGAGTATAATTGGCTGAGAAAGAATATTCCTTACCTGACATTTTACATGAATAAAGAACTTAACTGGCACCAATTCTTCAGAATATTCAAGATAATTCCAACAGTAGTGACGGATAGCCCTTAGTGCTATTAGATTGTGCACGTTTTGCAGTCACTTCTCTGTTTTACTTTTTAACTTACTATCAACATTTTAAACATCAAGAAAAACCAGAGAATATGCCAAAATTTCTGTATTTATCAGCAATGCTTTTCAGCTTTTTAAAAATTATAAAAGAAGATATCTTAAAAAAAAAAACACTAAAAAGAACTAAAAAATGAAACAAACAAAAACTCCCACAAATGTAAAACTCTCCATCTGACCTTGCTCATTTAATTATATTTGTTACTATATCCAACCCCGCACCCCCTGCCCAGGTCGTCCACGCTCACCTGCGCCGGCCGAGGAGCGGGGAGATGGCTCGCCTTGGAGCCAGCGCCTCCATGCGTGGCTCGTGGCCAACAGCACCGGGGAGCAAGGCACGCACGTGGCCAGGGACCAGCAGTGGGCAGCCTGGGCCCCTGGTGCCGCCATCCCCTGCGCGCCAGCTGGCCCCTCGCTGTTCCAATCAATAGCAAGGAGAGATAAGAAAGCCTTCCTCAGTGAGCAATGCAAAGAAACAGAGGAAAACAATAGAATGGGAATAATTACAGATCTCTTCAAGAAAATTAGAGATACGAAGGGAACATTTCACGCAGAGATGGGCACAATAAAGGATAGAAATGGTAGGGACCTAACAGGAGCAGGAGATATTAAGAAGAGGTGGCAAAAATACACTGAGAACTATACAAAAAGATCTTCATGACCTAGATAGCCTAGATAACCACGATGGTGTGATCAGTCACCTAGGGCCAGACATCCTGAAATGCAAAATCAAGTGGGTCTTAGAAGCATCACGAAAAACAAAGCTAGTGGGGGTAATGGAATTCCAGTTGAGCTATTTCAAATCCTCAGATACACAGGTGACACCACCTTTATGGCAGAAAGTGAAGAAGAATTAAAGAGCCTTTTGATGAAAGTGAAAGAGGAGAGTGAAAAAGTTGGCTTAAAACTCAACATTCAGAAAACTAAGATCATGGCATCTGTTCCCATCACTTCATGGCAAATAGATGGGAAAACAATGGAAAGAGTGAAAAACTTTATTTTGGGGGGCTCCAAAATCACAGCAGATGCTGACTGCAGCCATGAAATTAAAAGACACTTGCTCCTTGGAAGAAAAGCTATGATCAACCTAGACAGCATATTAAAAAGCAAAAACTTACTTTGCCATAAAAAGTCCATCTATTCAAAGCTATGATTTTTCCAGAGGTCATGTATGGATATGAAAGTTGGACTCTAAAGAAAGCTGAACACCAAAGAATTGATGCTTTTGAACTGTGGTGTTGAGAAGACTCTTGAGAGTCCCTTGGACTGCAAGGAGATCCAACCAGTCAATCCTAGGGGAAATCAGTCTTGAATATTCATTAGAAGGACTGATGTTGAGGCTGAAGCTCCAATACTTTGGCCACCTGATGCGAAGAACTGACTCATTGGAAAAGACCTTGATGCTGGGAAAAATTGAGGGCAGGAGGAGAAGGGGACAACAGAGGATGATGTGGTTGGATGGCATCACCAACAGGATGGACATGATATTGAGTAAGCTCCAGGAGTTGGTGATGGAGAGGGAAGCCTGGCGTGCTGCAGTCCATGTGGTCAAAAGGGGTCAGACATGTCTGATTGAACTGATACCAATTTCAAATCCTAAAGGATGATGCTGTGAAAGTGCTGCACTCAATATGCCAGCAAATTTGGAAAACTCAGCAGTGGCCACAGGACTGGAAAAGGTCAGTTTTCATTCCAACCCCAAAGAAAGGCAATGCCAAAGAATGGTCAAATGACTGCACAGTTATACTCATCTCACACACTAGCAAAATAATGCTCAAAATTCTCCAAGCCAGCTTTCAACTGTACATGAACCGTGAACTTCCAGATGTCCAAGCTGGGTTTAGAAAAGGCAGAAGAACCAGAGATCAAATTGCCAACATCCATTGGATCATAAGGAGTTCCAGAAAAACATCTACTTCTGTACCAAAGCCTTTGACTGTGTGGATCACAACAAACTGTGGAAAATTTTTCAAGAGATGGGAATACCAGACCACCTTATCTGTCTCCCGAGAAATCTGTATGCAGGTCAAAAAGCAACAGTTAGAACTGGACAGGGAACAACAGACTGGTCCCAAAATGGGAATCGAGTATGTCAAGGCTGTATATTGTCACCCTGCTTATTCAACTTACATGCAGAGTACATCATGTGAAATGCTGGCTGGATGAAGCACAAGCTAGAATCAAGATTGGCAGGAGAAATATCAATAACCTCAGATACACAGATGACACCACCCTTATGGCAGCAAGTGAAGAACTAAAGAGCCTCTTGATGAAAGTGAAAGGGGAAAGTAAAAATGCTGGCTTAAAACTGAACTTTCAAATAATGAAGATCATGGCCTCTGGTCCCATCACTTCATGGCAAATGGATGAGCAAACAATGGAAACAGTGACAGACTTTATTTTTTTAAGGGCTCCAAAATCACTGCAGATGGGACTGCAGCCATGAAATTAAACACTTGCTCCTTGAAAGAAAAGCTATGACCAACCTAGACAGCATATTAAAAAGCGAGACATTACTTTGCTGACAAAGGTCTGTCTACACAAAGCTATGCTTTTTCCAGTAGTCATGTATGTATGTGAGAGTTGGACTGTAAAGAAAGCTGAGCACTGAAAAATTGCTGCTTTTGAACTGTGGTGTTGGAGAACACTCTTGAGAGTCCCTTGGACTGCAAGGAGATCCAACCAGTCCATCTTAAAGGAAATCAGTCCTGAATATTCATTGGAAGGACTGATGCTGAATTGAAAGTGCAATATTTTGGCCACCTGATGCAAAGAACTGACTCATTTTAGAAGACCCTGATGCTGAGAAAGATTGAAGGGGGGAGGAGAAGGGGACGACAGAGGATGAGATGGTTGGATGGCATCACCGACTCAATGAACATGAGTTTGAGCAAGCTCCTGGAGCTGGTGATGGATGGGGAAATCTGATGTGATGCTCTCCATGTGGTCGCAAACAGTCGGACACAACTGAGTGACTAAACTAAGTTGAACTGAATTAATCCAAGCCATTTACTTGTAGATTTCCCTACAATATAAATTGCAAGCTGCACTCTCATGGTACAGTTCACTGTTTTCCTGTGTCATCTATACGTCCCGCAAATTGGCAGGTGTATCAGAAAGCTTGAACATACTCAGATTCAGTACCTTAAATTTGGACTTGGAGCCCTCAGAACAGTGAGACCAAAAAAAAAAAAAAAGAAAAAAGTATGTTGTCTTTAGCCACCCGATTTGTATACTGATTTTACAATAGCTCTAGGAAACTAAAACCTCAGTTTAATTAATGGCATGTCAGAAATTAAAATGTTGATATCAATATATGTAAATACCCCTGAGTGGCCCATGAGGAAAATGGTTGATGGAGAGAGACCAAGAGTAGATTATCAAGACTTTTAGTACCACATATAGCATCAGCAGTCTTGCTGTGGTTTCAGCACTGCAAAATCTACATCAAGCCAAAAGGAGAATGATCGAATTTGCAAATGCTTTTTTTCCCTCAGTCTTGGAAAAGAGCTGACAACAATTTGCCTTTAAGTGTGAATGATCTCAATTTTCATTTACTGTATTCACAGGCTATTTGAATTCACCAGTTTCCCGTCATTATTTGAGTAGAAAGGTTTTGAACTTGATGCAAAATCCCTAGTATGAAATTACACTAAATTGATAAGAGCATGATAGTGTCAGAAACTGAAGAATAAGCTGCTGCCGCTGCTGCTAAGTTGCTTGTCGTGTCCGATTCTGTGCGACCCCATAGACGGCAGCCCACCAGGCTCCACCGTCCCTGGGATTCCCCAGGCAAGAACACTGGACTGGGTTGCAATTTCCTTCACCAATGCATGAAAGTGAAAAGTGAAAGTGAAGTCGCTCAGTCATGTCTTAGCGACCCCATGGACTGCAGCAGAGTACTGGAGTGGGGTGCCATTGCCTTCTCTGAAGAATAAGCTAGGACTGACTAAATGCACTGACCGTGGTGACACAGGACTCACAGAGGCCAGCTTATGGGGAGGGCCACCTGTAACACCACCCACAGGCTGCTGAGAATAAACTGCTATTGTTGCCTCCTTTTGGAACTAATCAAGAGGCAAAGCAGTTGATTAGGTTGTTTGGATTTGGGAAGAGGTGTATTTTATCTATGGACATATTACTAGTTCCTCATTCACAAACCTGCCTGGAAGAAGCTCACATTGGTATAGAAATCTGAAACAGCAGGCTGTGCTGAAGGCAAATGTGATGACTCTGTCGAGGTCTACATGATGCACCACCATTAAAACCCTGTACCCCAAGACACAGGAGAGCTTCTTGGAGTGATATCACGTCACACATGTTGACACGCACTGTTGTTGGGAGAATTAAGCATATCCATACAACTCCTCTGGAAGCCTGCACCCGGTGTCTCCTGGACCTCACCCATGAACCTCTTCCTTGTAGACTGTTTCATTTGCTATAGGTCACTCTAGCCACACTTACAGCAACTTTGCAGAGTCCTGGGAATACTTTTAACAAATCATCAAGCCTGAGGGTATTCCCTTAGGACCCCTGCAACAGTAGTCCTATAAAGATAACTAAATACTAGTAATAATAATAATAATAAATCCCATTGAATTGCCATTTCCAGTGTCTTTATTTCTTTATGTATATCCAGATTTCTATACGGTATTATTTTCCTTTTTTTGGCCATGCAGCTTGTGGGATCTTAGTTCCCCAACCAGCGATCAAACTTAAGCATGCCCCCTGTAGTGGAAGCACTGTAGAGTCTTAACCATTGGACTGCCGGTCTTAACTACTGGACTGAAGTCTGTTTTCCTTCTAACTGAAGGACTCCTTTTAGCATTTCTAGATTATGAATCTGTGGGGATTCATTCTTTCAGCTTTTTAAAACAGTTCTTTATTTTGCCTACATTTTTGAGTTTTTGTTTCTTTGTTTGTTTGTTTTTTGGTTTGTTTGTTTTTTAAAGTGGTATGAAATTCTAAGGGTCTTCCCAGGGGGCTCAGTGGTAATCTGCCGGCCAGTGCAGGAGATGCAGGTGACGCAGGTTCAGTCCCTGGGTCAGGAAGATCCCCTGAAGGAGGAAATGGCAACCCACTCCAGTATTCTGGTCTGGAAAATTCCATGGACAAAGGAGCCTGGTGGGCTATAGTCTATAGGATCACATAGAGTCTGATGTGACTGAACACACACACACATGGAATTCTAGATTGACAGGCTTTAATAACTCTACTTTAAATATATTGTTCAGTTATCTTCTTAACATATTATTTCCATTGAGAAGTCTGCTATTATCCTTAACAATGTGATTTTTTTTCCCCTCTGGCTGCTTTTAAGTCTTTTATCTTCATCACTGATTTTGAGCAAGTATACTATGCCTTGGTGTATTTTCTTTATGTATTTTCTTTATGCTTATGTGCTTGGGTTTTGATCAGCTTCTAGGATCTGTGAGTTCACTGTTTTCACAAAATCAGAAGAAAAAAATTCAGCAGTTTATTTCTTCAAATATTTCTCTGCTGCTCCCCCTCCTCCTTCAGGACTGCAATTACTTATGTATCAGGCTGCTTCAGGCTGTCTCCCAACTCACTGATGCTCTTTTATTTTGTTGTTACTATTACTTTTTCCCTCTTTTTTCCACTACAAATCCTTGTGTGTGCTTCTTTTCTAGCCCCACTAGTCTCCTCACTCAAGACTCAACTAAATAATCAGCAAGCCCTTCTGCAGCTCTCCAGAGTTCTCTCTTCTGTGGCTTTTTTACTTTTAGTCCTCTGTCCTATGAACCACAGACATTTGGGTCTCCCAAGCCTTGGAGCTCCATCTCATCACCTGAAGGATTCCACTGGACTCTGTCTGAGTTCCCCCGCTCAACCCCATGACCTTGAAACCCTACCCAAGCTCTAAGTAGGGATAATTATAGTGTTCACCTTTTTCCCCATGTCTCAGAGATCACTGTCCTTTGTTTTTTGATGCCCAGTGTCTTGAGAACCATTGCTTTACATATTTTATTGTTCATTTGTTAGCTATTTCAGGGGAGAGAGTAAATCCAGTCCCCAATACTTTATCTCAACCAGAAGGGGAAGCCATCTCCTGGCACATTTTGGACAAGTCTTCCTCAGTGGTGCGTGCATCTTTGCTTTCTGGAACAAGTAGAGCTTTGGGAACATTTTGTCCTTTTTCTGTGCCAACCCAGGATAGAGGAGCCCCGACTTCTTTAAGTGGCAATGGTAATACAATCTGATGTTAGATGTTCTTATTGATTTTGTTGTTGTTGTTATTCGGTAGCTCAGTTGTGTCTGATTCTTTATAATCCCCGGGACTGCAGCACTCCAGGCTCCCCGTCCCTCACTATTTCCCAGAGTTTGCTCAAATTCATGTCCATCGAGTCAGTGATGCTATCTAACCATCTCATTCTCTGCTGCCCTTTTCTTTTGCTTTCAATCTTTCCCAGCATCAGGGTCTGTCTTTTTCAGGGAGTCAACTCTTTGCATCAGGTGGTCAACATATTGGAGCTTCAGCATCAGTCCTTCCAATGAATATTCAGGGAATCAAGCATGAATGAATATGCTTTAGGATTGACTGGTTTGATTTCCTTGCTATCCAAGGGACTCTCAAGAATCTTCTAAAGCACCATAATTCAAAAGCATTGATTCTTTAGCACTCAGCCTTCTGTATAGTCCAACTCTCACATCTGTATATGACTACAGGAAAAACCACAGCTTTGACTATACTGACTTTTTTCAGCAATATGAAGTCTCTGTATCTAACACACTGTCGAGGTTTGCCATAGCTTTCCTTCCAAGGATGAAGTGTCTTTTAATTTCACGGCATCAGTCTCTGTCCACAGTGATTTTGGAACCCAAGAAAATAAAATCTGTCACTGCTTCCTCTTTCCTCCCATCTCTTTGCCATGAGACTGGATGCCATGATCTTAGTTTTTTAAATGTTGAGCTTTAAGCCAGCTTTTTCATTCTCCTCTTTCACCCTAATAAGAGGGTCTTTAGTTCTTGTTCACTTTCTGCCATTAGAGTGGTATCTCTGCATATCTGAGGTTGTTGATATTTCTTGAGGCAATCTTGATTCCAGGTTGTAATTTATCCAGCCCAGCATTTCTCATGATGTACTCTACATATAAGTTAAGTAAGCAGGATGACAATATACATACATTTGATACATATTGACTACTTTTGCATTTGTATGAACATGTTAGTTGCTCAGTTGTGTCTAACTCTCTGTGACCCCATTCCAAGTAGGAATACTGGAGTGGGTAGCCTTTTGTTTCTCCAGGGGATCTTCCTGACCCAGGGATGGAACCTGGGTCTCCTGTGTTGCAGACAGATTCTTTATCATCTGAGCTAATAGGGAAGCCCACTTTTCTATGAAGTGATGTTAAATCTTAGGGCGGGGGGGCGGAAACATGTAACAGATGATTTTGTGGTATAGTTGATATAAATTCAAAATAACAAAGATGTAAAATTTATCTTTTCTTGTGTGCTTGCACTGATATTGTGCCTAACCTTTTTCCCAAGAGGACTGTGTGGTGGTCTAGATATATTTCAAAATAAGTTATGTGAGGGGTAAAGTATCATAATAACTATAATTACTTCAATTCCTATTAAAGTCTAGTTTTTTGTGTTTGCAAATTATATTTGTAAAAAAATTAATAGAAATAGCAAACAAAAACCTTCCATTCATTCATTATATGTTGCCTAAGGCACTTTTCAGCTATATCTCTATTGGTTTATAATATTTGGTTCACAAAGCAACAGTGAATTTGTATTAACTATACCAAAAATCAGTGATTGGGGAATAGAGAAAATATCTTACAGAGAATCTGCACAGTGGCCTAATAACTCTTAAGTTCATGCTATATGGTACTGTTTAAATGAAAACATGTATTTGGTAGAATATTATGAAAAGGTTGCCATGAAGGAACCCCACAAAAATAGTAGCTAGGAGAAAAAGTCCCCAAACTGAGTAATTTATCTGTTAAAAATAAGGACATAGCAAATACAATTCTGGACATATTCACAGTTCTTAGGGTGGTATTTTTTATATAATCATAAATTAGGATGTTATGGACACTGTGTGTCTAAAGGAAGGCTGCATTTAATTATTCAAATAGCTTCACAAATTTTAACATTTTATTTTAAAATAGTTGTTTATCTATCCTCCCATTTGCTTTCAACATTCAGGTGGAAGAAGTTAAATTTCTTCCTTCTTAAATATCTTTGGCTAGTTGCTTTTATTTAATATTTTGACTTTTATAAGAGTTATGTGTAAGGAGTCAAAAAGTGAGGCTTAGTTGAAATAATAAAAAATATAAACAATAGAAAAATAAAAATAGATCAACATATACCTATTGACCAAAGATAGGCAATTTGCTAGATGAGAAGCCATATTTATATACGGCTATTTGGTGAATAGACAAGTTTTATTTGGTGTATTTTGTTTGTTTTTAAATTTTTTTCATTTATTATTATTTTTATTGAAATATGACTGTTTTTCAATGTTGTACTAGTTTCTGCTGGACAACAAAGTGAACCAGCTGTATGTGATTATATATCCCCTCCCTCTGATTCCCCTCCTCCACCCATCCCACCCCTCTAGATCATCACAGAGCACCAAGCTAATCTCTTGTGCTATACAATAGCTTCCCACTAGCTCTCTATTTTACACGTGGTAGTGTATACAAACAAGTTTTAAAAAGTGAATTTTGACTTTTATGATACTTTCAAACACTATCCTTTTTAACAATTCTCCCCCCACGCCCCATTCTTCACTTTTGCTCAGGAAGAGTAAATTAGTAAATAGACAGTATGAGTTGTATTGGCGTCCAAAGTTCTAGATTTCTTTTTTTTTTTTTTTTTTTAAATTATGCTTTGACAGTCTTGACCTCTGTGGATTCTTTTCAAGACCCTAAATCAGATAGTAAAACTCACTAAAACCAAGCATACCCTATTGATTTTTCTTTTATTGTTTGTCAGAAAGTGGTAATGGGTGCCATCCTAAAGTCCTATGTGTTTTTGAGTTTCCCCAAGTTTCACATTTTGTTATTGTCTCAGTTATTTTCCAATTCTGCTCCCATTCTACTTGTTTCTGAAACAAAATTCGATGTGGCACAATCCATTAGAAAACTCTTTTCCTATTTTCAGATGTTCATTTATAACTTATTTGTAATACTTTCTATAGTGTCTCTGGATACTATTAATTTGTTCCATGTGTTCATTACTCGCAGGAAACTTTATTAGACTTCTCTGTTATCTCCCTTTAGTTTTTGATGCCATTGCCTCAAAGTTCTTTTTCAGACTATGTCAAAATACCTGTCACAAACTGAAGGTGCAAAAATATTTTTAATTTAAACTAGGCACGTCTCCTTTAGCAATGTAGCCTGAAAGTCCCTTTGGGGATTCAGACACTTCTCCGCTAATGATGGATGGACCTAACCCACTGTCATCGCTCTCTGTGAACAGTGCTACTTTTCAAGTGAATAGCTCCTCTGCTGGAATCGTGAAAATTGCTTATGCTGAATAGAATTATTTCCTTGCCTCCCATCTGTCTCTAAATAATCTAACAAAACATATATACAGAGTTTTATCTTCTGTGGAAAGCAAGGAAGATTTTTGTTTCTTCACTTTCCAAAGGTTTGTACTCAATTTCTTAACATATGTATAAGCCTCTCTCCAATCCTCACTAAACTATCTTTTTATATCCTTTAGTTGATAGTGGGTGTTACCTACTTGGAATTCCTGTTTCCTTGAATTATTTGACAATTTGTCATTCCTTAAATATGCCTTAATCCAGTACACCGCCAAGTTACTTTTCTCTTTGTTATCCCTCCTTCAAATAACCATAAAGTGATTTATTCTGAGAAGAAGCATACTTATCTTTTACGACCTTTCTCAAACGTCCATAGCTTTTAAATCTTTTTATTCTGTTTAACTATTGACATACACAAGGAAGTGTTTCAATATAGTGTACCAGAAAACAGAAATGAAAACCCAAACCTCGACTCTACCACGTACTGGCCTTTGTGAGCTTATAAAATTACTTGTTGTTTACTGTCACTAAGCTTCGGTGTCTTCTGCTAGAAAATGGTAGTATTTATAGGCCGCTTGCAGTTGAAATGAATAATTAAGGAAGGATTAAAGTCATTCGTACAGTTTTGATTGGCCTTTGATAAATGCTTATGTTAATACCTATATTGATTTATATAGCTATTATCTTCCACGAAGACTAATATGAGAAGGCATATCTCTGCCATTGGAAAGAAAGATCATAAGATAATTTTAAACTAAAAAATTCTATATCCTTCAAAAGAAGAATGGAACTGGAGGAATCAACCTGCCTGACTTCAGACTCTACTACAAAGCCACAGTCATCAAGACAGTATGGTACTGGCACAAAGACAGAAATATAGATCAATGGAACAGAATAGAAAGCCCAGAGATAAATCCACGGACCTATGGACACCTTATCTTTGACAAAGGAGGCAAGGATATACAATGGAAAAAAGACAACCTCTTTAACAAGTGGTGCTGGGAAAACTGGTCAACCACTTGTAAAGAATGAAACTAGAACACTTTCTAACACCATACACAAAAATAAACTCAAAATGGATTAAAGATCTAAATGTAAGACCAGAAACTATAAAACTCCTAGAGGAGAACATAGGCAAACACTCTCCGACATAAATCACAGCAAGATCCTCTATGACCCACCTCCCAGAATATTGGAAATAAAAGCAAAACTAAACAAATGGGACCTAATGAAACTTAAAAGCTTTTGCACTACAAAGGAAACTATAAGTAAGGTGAAAAGACAGCCCTCAGATTGGGAGAAAATAATAGCAAATGAAGAAACAGACAAAGGATTAATCTCAAAAATATACAAGCAACTCCTGAAGCTCAATTCCAGAAAAATAAATGACCCAATCAAAAAATGGGCCAAAGAACTAAACAGACATTTCTCCAAAGAAGACATACAGATGGCTAACAAACACATGAAAAGATGCTCAACATCACTCATTATCAGAGAAATGCAAATCAAAACCACAATGAGGTACCATTACACGCCAGTCAGGATGGCTGCTATCCAAAAGTCTACAAGCAATAAATGCTGGAGAGGGTGTGGAGAAAAGGGAACCCTCTTACACTGTTGGTGGGAATGCAAACTAGTACAGCCGCTATGGAAAACAGTGTGGAGATTTCTTAAAAAACTGGGAATAGAACTGCCATATGACCCAGCAATCCCACTTCTGGGCATACACACTGAGGAAACCAGATCTGAAAGAGACATGTGCACCCCAATGTTCATCGCAGCACTGTTTATAATAGCCAGGACATGGAAGCAACCTAGATGCCCATCAGCAGATGAATGGATAAGGAAGCTGTGGTACATATACACCATGGAATATTACTCAGCCATTAAAAAGAATTCATTTGAACCAGTCCTAATGAGATGGATGAAACTGGAGCCCATTATACAGAGTGAAGTAAGCCAGAAAGATAAAGAACACTACAGCATACTAACACATATATATGGAATTTAGAAAGATGGTAACGATAACCCTATATGCAAAACAGAAAAAGAGACACAGAAATACAGAACAGACTTTTGAACTCTGTGGGAGAAGGTGAGGGTGGGATGTTTCAAAAGAACAGCATGTATACTATCTATGGTGAAACAGATCACCAGCCCAGGTGGGATGCATGAGACAAGTGCTCGGGCCTGGTGCACTGGGAAGACCCAGAGGAATCGGGTGGAGAGGGAGGTGGGAGGGGGGATCGGGATTGGGAATACATGTAAATCCATGGCTGATTCATATCAATGTATGACAAAACCCACTGGAAAAAAAAAATAAAAATAAAAAAAAAAATTCTATATCCTTCAAAAACCAATTAAGCCTAAATAACATACAGGAGTTGCTTGGTATTCAGTTCACATTAAGTCCCAAATTAAAGTTTTCAGTCCCATTTCTCCAGGGGTAAAAATACAATAATTGCCAATTATTTAAGACTGCACAGGATATTAGAAGATTATGCTATTTTTTAAGGCATACCTTTCTGTTTCAGTTATCAGAAACTTTTATCTTAAATCAGTGATCTGGCTGATATTGTTTAAGTGACTCATTCTGAGGGGAGCCAGAAATCTGAATATATGAATGCAGTCTAAAGTCTTGATACCTGATTTGATGTGACTCTGAAAATAAAATTTAAAACAAAGGTTAGAGCTTCCATGCATAACTTAATAATTTAGCAGTTGTATCATATACACAAAATGATTAGTGGCATAAGATGAGGCCATTAAGAAGTCATCATGGTTCAATTACTTGTGATTTAGTTTTAATTATTATAGTCTCTTTACAAATGAAGAAAATATACAAATATACTTTTATACGTGATTTAATTTGAAATTTCATTGTGTCATTTATACTACAGTAAATAGGTTATAGAATTACACTTCATTTATTTCAGATATTGTGATTTTTCAGATAAATAAGTAATACTGGAGAAACAGTGGAAATAATTGTTTACTGATTTTGCAAAGTCAAATTATCAAGCAAAAGAAGTTTATAAATAAGTAACACAGTGGATGTTTTTAAATACCAATTCAAAGTAACAGGAATCCAGAGTCTCAACATTAAATGAAATGCATTCATAGCACCTAGATGGAGAGGTTTTGTAAGACAGCTTCAAGTCAGCTATTAATCCTTAAACAAACTGACTACTCTTTTTGGATTTCAATATCCTCATCAATAGAAAGTTATTTTTACAACAGGAGAATGTAGGAGAATGTAGTAGTCTTTCATTTCTCATGCTTGATATAAGTAGAATAAGTCTATTTTCAAGATGGAACAGAAAACAACTATCAGAGATTAGAAATCAAAACTAAATAAAATATTTGCAAATAAAAATCAGAAAAAATAAAATAATGTTTCAGTTTAATTCCGGTCGTGGCCATGACACAAATTATCTGCTAACTTCCTAAAGGATGAAATTTACCAGATTCAACCTTAATTTTGAAATTTGTTGAAGGTGGTTACTGGGAATAAACCAGACATATGAAACAAAAGATTTAGACTAGTGGTTCTCAGCTAGGGCTAACCCCATTTCCTCCACCAAGAACATTTAGCAATGCCTTGAGATGTTTTGGGGTGTCAAAACTGAGTGTGAAAATGCTAATGGAATCTAATTCCTCTGGTGGAATCTAGAGGCCAGGGTACTGCTAAACACTCTAAAAAAGCATGGGGCACCCCTGCCCTCTGACAAAAACAAAAAAATTAAGAAGTCCAAAATATCAATAGTGCCAAGGTGAAAAATTCTGAACTAGATCAAACCTATACAAATAGTCTGCAAAATACTTTTGAGCTTCCTCTCTACCCAGTGCAATGTAATAAAGTCAATCAAGGGCTACAACCATGTAAAACAGCTACATTATTCAGTCCATGGACAGGGGATGGCTTTCCCTTTATTTAGGCTTTCTTTAATTTCTTTAAGTAAAAATTGTGGTTTTCAGAACAAGTTTTTACTTACTTGTAAATTTACTCTCAAGTATTTTATTCTTTGGATGTATTATAAATTGAATTGTTTTCTTAATTTCCTTTTGGATTATTCATTGCTGGTATATGGAAACACAAGTGAATTTTTGTGTCTTGTACCCTGCAACTTTGATGAATTTGTTTATTAGCTTTAGTATCTTTCTTTGTGGATTCCTTGGGACTTTCTATATATATGCAGGATCATGTGATCTGTGGTTAGAGAGTGTTATTGATTCATTTCCAAATTGGATGCCTTTCATTTGCTTTAAATTGTATTTTTAAAAGGCAGAACTTAGAAACAGAAAAAGTAGTAGAGCAAAAGCATGAAGAAGACAGAGCACAGGGCAGAAAAACAACTGTGACATGGAGACATGAAAACATGAGACCGTTATAATTTTTAAAGTTCAAAATCTATGAGATTTCCCTCCCTGTCTCAGTTCTGTGAACTTCACTTCTACTGACTGCTCCTCTAATTGCTAGGAATTAAAAACAAACAAACAAAAAAAACTCTCTATGATGAAAACACTAGTAAAACACAAGCCAGCCTTTTGTCTGCAGCTGATTTTAATTTGTGTAGGCAGTTCATTGCTTAAGCAGCAGGATGAAAGCACAGAGATAGTGAAGTAGAATTAATACATTTGAAAGTATGAATCAAATACCTCCAAAACAAAGTCCAACAATATAAAATCTTTGTTTATAGTTTTATGATCGGTAGTTTTATGACTGTCAAGTAGATTCATATAAAATATCAATTGAATCATTTTCTTCCATTTTTTTCCCTGATCAGAGCCTAATACAAAATTATTTAATTATGTTCCTCAAGGAATAATAGCAAGTCTTAGCTGTGATTATAATACTTCATGTCCACTGCAAGAACCGAAAACTATAAACTTATAAAAAGAATACAGGGCTGTGGATGCAATAAAATTCTAATTCTGACTCTTAGTGTGATGCCTTGTACAATTAATTTAACCTATTAATCCCAAAATATTTCTTTTGCAGTCCCTGCCCTTTTTGAAGATTTCACTGGTCCACAGTCATCTGGAAAACATGAGGGCAATTCAGTAATATTTTCATAAACTAAAATATATGGTGATATTTATCTTTCTAATATTTGTTTAACCTTCTATACCTACCACAATAAAACTTCTTTAATTTTTTTTAAAACTTTTATATTGGAACATAGTTGATTAACTACATTGTATTAGTTTCATGAGTACAGAAAACTGATTGTTTACATTTACATGTATCTATTTTTTTTTCCAATTCTTTTCCCTTTTAGGTTATTAGAAAGTATTGAGCAGAGTTCCCTGTGCTAGACAGGTCTTCACTGGTTATCTGCTTTAATCTCATATTTGCTTTGAGTGAGCCTCTGATGAAACATTAATGATGATAATAGCTGGTAGGATTTTTTGCTATTAATGTGCCTTCTTGATAAAATACTCTATAATAACACGTATGCTCACAGCGTATTTCCATATGCTCCAAATATTTTTTGCCAGTCACCCATTTACTGCCAAATATCCTATTCATCTTCACAGCTGCTACATAGCTACATTTTCTAGGGTACTGGGAATGATCCGCAAGAATAACTCATCAGTTTCTCTCTCCATATGTGTCTGTGGAATTTTTCCCTATTTCACAGTAGCAACTCCTCCTGGGATTGAAACTACCTGAATATGGAAATCATATCAGACTACAGCATATCCAAGTTTTGAAATATCTTGACACAGGAGTTTGATCTTCTTTGTTTGTTCACCACAGTACAAGTGAAGTCCTAAAATAAACAAGGTGTAGAATGTCTAAAAACTGTATCATACTCTTATCTGTCAAACTCAAGTTATGGAAGACTTTTTAAATATTTTTTCTCAGGAGAGAGTTGTTTCAGTTGTTATCTAACTAGGTGTGTGAAAGTCACTCAGTCATGTCTAACTCTTTGCTACCCCATGGACTATACAGTCCATGGGATTTTCCAGGTCAGAATACTGGAGTAGGTAGCCTTTTCCTTCTCCAGGGGATCTTCCCAACCCAGGGATAGAACCCTGCATTGCAAGCAGATTCTTCACCATCTGAGTCACAAGGAAAGCCCAAGAATACTGGAGAGGGTAGCCTATTCCTTCTCCAGCGGATCTTCCCGACACAGAAATCGAACCGGGGTCTCCAGCATTGCAGGTGGATTCTTTACCAACTGAGCTATCAGGGAAGCCTATCTAACTAGACCTATACCTTTAACAGCTGCTTCCCATTTTCTGAGTCTGTGCACACAGGGAAAAACTAGCAAAAGCCACTCCTTACAGAGCAAAGGTATGAGGCGGCTTTGATCATATATCTCACAAACTCAGAGAATTTCTCCAAGGTTGATTACTTCACATATACATTAAACTCATTCATTCTTACTACAGACCCTTGTTTGTTCCTATTTGGATTCTGTTTTTGCTCATTCCATTCATACTGATGATCAACCAACAGTTACTTTCTGTTTCTTTGCAAGATGCTGCCTGTCATGCAAATACCCATAATTTCACATCTGATGACAGTTTATGGACCAGCCCTACCATAGCAGTTACTTCCAATTCACTTTAAAAAGGGGTTTATCATTCTATCTGCTATTCCCAATCGCTGTTATCCTCTGATTTTCTACCTTCAGAAGGTTGTAGGTATCTTTCTGAGTTTCATCATCCAACAGTTCCAAAAGAGAATGCACAAGTGTATATTCGGATTTTCCTTTTATTCATTATTGTACCCTCAGTACTTCTACATGCTTAACACTAACCACAGTAAGTACTTGACAAAACCTAAGAAAGTAGAGTGAATTTCCAACTGGCCCCAAAGGAATGGGCCAGTCTGGATTAGATTCCTAAATTGGGCCCTTTTCTTTGCTGGGTACCTCAGAGGCTCTACTTTTAACCTCTATTTCAGATGGCTTTTCTATATTTTCTCTATCTCTGGACACAGGTTTTCAAGTACTATAAAGTCCTCTCTGGGGCAGGAGACCTATTGCTGAATTGACCTGTCTTTGGCTGGGTTTCTGCACTCTGACCCAATCTGAATATTTGACTTATATTCCCTTCAAAAGCAAAAAAGAAGTCACAATTTATCAAATTGCCAGAAGCTGTTACTTATTACTGAATTTTCAACCCTTTAAATCTGGGCTCATCTTTCAACTTACTTAATGATGCCAGAACCTAATTTTGCCATTCAAACCCTTCCTATTGCCAGGTACCTAAATATTTTCTCTTAGCCTGTCTCACCACAGAAAAGCTGTTGATGATAAACTGCAATTGTAATGAAGTAATTACAGTTCAGGCACACAAAAACAGAGTGTGGTGCCCATTGAGGATCTAGTCTTAGACACAACCCTGAACCATGAAACTTGAATTTTCTGTGAACATATCAAACGAAGGACACCACCAGTGGTATCTGGAACATCAGTTGACAGCTGCCACTTTGTGGAAGGTCACCCTTGTAACTATGCAACCATTTCAGACCCCAGTCAATCCTTGCTTAACTAGCACCCTTACCGTCAGTTCCAATTATAATACTTCACAAATAACATGTAACTATCTGGGGCCTTGCAGTTTTTGCCTTTATAAGCTTCCTCCATTTTGTAGTTCAGAAAAACCTGACTCAAGTGCTTCTAGTCTGTGTCTCCTGGGATAGTCCTAACAAACCCCAAATAAACACCTGTTCATTTCAATCAGGTCTCAGTTTTTCTGAAATTTTGATTAAGACTATCATTGCCTTGAAGTTTTGCTAACTCCTCCCAAAGCTCTCACCATATCCTGCAATTTATATCAAATCTTAACTTCTAACAATATGAACTCTTACCCTTTAATGTTGAAAATCAGAGTTTTGGATAAAAGTCCTATAACGAAGCAACTAATCTCAGAGGAATTATAGAAAGGTTGGGGGATATTGTTTTATTTTGCTTTGGATGCATGTATCCACGTAAGTCATTTTAGTCCTGTCCAACTCTTTGTGACCTTATGAACCATAGCCCAGCAGGTTCCTATGCCCATGGAATTCTTCAGGCAAGAATACTGGAGTAGGTTGCTTTGGATACAATGGGTCAAAGTTCAATCTTATTTTAGCTTCTCTATCTCCCCAGCTTCCATAAGGTTAGTTAGCGTGCATGCAAACACACACACCCACCACACAAACAGTTTTACTTCAAGTGGAGACAAAAAATTAGTATTAATATGAGTTAACAGATCCTGACTTTGAAAAACACTTTACCAATTTTCAGGGTCAAAGAGATGGTCTAGTTTCCTTGGGCAGTGCTGACTCATAGAAGACAGATGTTAACTTTTATGAGCTCTGAAATTTGAACAAAACCCAAATTTTTTATTGGTAAGCCTTATGAAATGTTTCTCAGCAAATAGGGACACACACTCACACAACAGGCTGACTTAGTTTCCAATCCATTCTATTCCATTATGATTTTGCTTTATTGCACTGTTCTCTACTTGGATGTTCCATAAACTAAACTTAAACATAATCATTTGATTGTCATAAAGGGGTTAACTTTTTAATGAAATGTGAATTTGGGCAAATCATGTAACAGTGGAATCTTTCTTTCCCTACCTCTAAGATCAGGCAATGATACTGCCAAGGGGCAAGGGAAAGGAAACTCCCAGAGTCACCTTTGCAGAAGGTTGGACAATGAACCAGGGCTGTTGAAGGGAGTGCACAAGTTTACATCCCCTACCTAATAGACACCTTGGTAGTTTAAGCTTCTGTATTGGGCTTTTTCTTATTTATATTGGGCTTATAACTTCAGAGTCATTTGGAGAGATAAGGTGAAGACTGAATCATAGTAGGAACTCAGAGGATTGCTGCATGAAATCATTTCTTGTGTTTCATGAATACTATGAAAACCAGATGGAGTCACGTGCGTGCCCAAAGGGCAAGATAAATGAAAGGGCAGCCTGAGTGCCCCTGGATCCAAGGCTGGTAAGAGCAGCTGCAGGGTAAAAGAAGAGAGTCAAAGCTCACTGCCTCGAACCCCCCAAAAAGCCATCCATCCCTTAAAGCTCCAGTACTGTTTGGACGGAGAAGAGCACCAAGATGGAAACAAAGGACCTGCTTAGAAGCAACAGACAGGCAGCCATGAAAAGACAACACACAGAGAAAGCGAAGGTCTGGGGGAGGTTAAAAGACGCCACGTGGACTCCACGTGCTTCTGTTTCAACAAGGCAGAAGAATCCGAAGCACTGTGTGGCCACGCCCAGCGTCCGTCCTGTAGCCTCCACGTGGGGCGCTCGTGGCAAATCCCCGCGGTGAGCTGAAATGCTTGCAGACATAGCAGGGTTTTGGCTCTCTTCGGACCCATGGGAACCTGCAGAACCGAGACACCCCGCCCCTGGAGCCGGAGGGCAGAAGGTGAGTGCCAAGAGTACCTCCCAGTGCCCGCTGATCACGGTTCCTCTCCTGTGGCCGTTTGGTTTCGTCCCCATCCGAGGTCTCCCAGACATGGAGGAAAATGATTTGTTTTTTAGTGAAGGTGGCTTTTCTCGAATTTCGGCATCCACGTTTTTAATCATCCTGCAAGCCCCATATTCCTGCGTGCTACCGGTGCTGTTTTTTGTGATTTTGAATGTTACAGTGGATTAAAATTTATTTCGTGAAATTGGAGTCCACCGTTGGGGTAAACGGAGATATCTGGGGCTTCTGTGAGCAGAGATCATGACCTCTTGTTCCATTTGGATGGAAAATGGCTTTAGGGATCGGGTGAGATTTGGAAGCCAGTGAGTTTGAGATCCCTGTTGGTGTTTTTTGAGTGATGGCTCCGTGCCTGACACTTCTGGATTCTGCTAAGGGATCCAGAGACTTCGGAATGTTTTTAACTATATGTTTTCTCAATTGAGTAAAAAGACCTGGGAGTGAGGGGAATGGGAAGACCTATAGGTCTTCTCTTTAATGTCAGGAATGTCTAAAATTATTCTACGTTGGTAGCAAAGCACAGAAAATGACTAATGTATGCTTGTGGGGAAAAAAAGTGTTTTGAATTTTAGTACAAGCTGTTTTTGTGCAAAGTTCACAAGAAAGTACCTTTCCTTGGATGCTTACATATTTTAGAGTTTAGGCCATTACATTATGTTTTTAAATGCCAGACTTTCCTCTGCATATATTTACAGCAGTTAAAAAAAAAAAAAAAAACTATTTGACTTGGAATATTGTTCTAGATCCAGTTAATTATAACTCAATGAAAATTTTCTAGAAATATTACCAAGACATCTACAGTTATCTAACACCCAATACTAAACAAACTGTAGGATATGAAACTTTAGACAAATAAATAAACAAACATCAGTTACATGCTAATTTAATCTACTCTTTTTGGTTTTAGCTGTCATATTAGTTAACAATAGCTGTTTAAATGTACCCAACCTCATGAATCAGCCAGGAGGCATTCTGATCAATAACTTGGTTACTAGTCTCAATTAATCTGTAAAGAAATATGTTTTGTGTCACAAGGATGCTTTGGGTGTGCCAGTCAAGCTATGAGTTAGTAGATAAATGTTTATTTCAGCTGAAGTTGCTTGATGGGCATTATTAACTGAAGAACCATTCTAGAAAAAAAACTGTGAAAAACATTATCATACAAAATTAAATATTTTACCTTTCAGTATATGTTCTGGTTACTATGGAAACGGGCAGCCAGCCCTGGAAGCAATTAATTTCTCAGAAGCACATTCCAGAGGCTGGTGGTACATTATATTCAACAATCATAGAACTAAGTGTCCTAATATTTGGTTACTAATTTAAAATAATTAAAAAAAAATGATTGCATAGTATACCTTGTCTAAACTATATTGATGTGCTGGGTAGTAATATAATGCAAATCCAGACAAGCTAGGTATTCCATTGGGACAACAAACCTTTCCTTAGGAGTACACAGAAATTAGATAAATTAAGGAAAAATTAAGCCTTATGGCCACAAAGAGATGGCCTCCAGTATTACAGATTTCCTCTAGTAAATTATTTGTTAATAATACTAATCAATAACATCATAGGAACTATGATACAATCATTCACATATTGCATCTGTGGTTTCTTATGAACTACCTAAAAAAACAAACTTGTCATATAATTATGAGATAAAATGATGATGATAATCTTCATTTTGTAAGTAATAAAATACATTAAGGTAACAAGACTTTTACTCCAAAGTGAAACAGTGTTCAAAAACTTATAAGCAGTAAAGTAAATATGTGTAACTTTTTCAGGGTTATGTTTTGTCTGCTGTGAATCCGGTGGTAGAAGTGCATATAAAGGTAGTTGGTCTTTGAGGAAAAAGACACAGAATCTATTTATGTGATACAGAGTTAAACCCAAAGTATTGGAGGAAGCCTAGTAACAGTGTCACTAAGATAAATTCAGTAGGCGTCTTCCTTTAACACCCCCAACCGAGGTGTATTTATTCAAGAATGAAGGGAACATATTTAATGAGCACATTCTATGTGCTTAGCATACTTCCTGACATTTTTAGCTATTTAATTAGATCTGAAAAATGTCTTTAAGGTAGACTTAATTTCAATTAAATTCAAAATTTAAAATATGTGCAAGTAGTTTTTATTATTTTCAGATAATTGGTACTAGAAAGGGGAAAAATAAAAGGAATGAAATACCATAGCAATTAGCAATAGTAAGCTTGTATTGGAACTTGATATTAAGCATTGAAAATTTAAAAGCACTTATCTGACCTTACATACAATAAACTATAGGTTATAACTGTAACTTTTTCCTTGTATTTATTAAACTCTATAATAAAATAGGTTTCATTTGTATATTTGGATATTTGTGACATAATTGTTTTGAAAAATATTTCATATAAAATAAGATATGTTTAATACCATATTTGATTTGCCAAATAAGACTACTTATTTGTAAAAATATCTTAGGAAAGTTTTCAGTTTTGTAAAGTCTTTCCTTAATCCTATGGTTTTTAAGTAATCCTGTTTTGAAGCACAAAGACTATTGTTGTTTTTGTGATGTTTTCTTTTTCAAACTTTATCATATCTAATGCTGAGACATCCTTCTTTAATACCTCTGGGTTTAATTTGAGTAGTTTTTAGCTTAATTTTAATAAAGCTTATCACATTTTGTACTTTTTAGTTCATTGGTAGAAAATTTTTTGCAAATTATTTGAATGAACTTTTCTGTTGCAAATCAGTCACTCAACAGTAATTGAGTTCTTACTACGAGTTATGTGTTTGGCACTGTTCTAGGTTTAGGGATGAAAAAGAACTGACTTCTTTAACCATGTGGAGCATGTATTTTATTTGGGGAAAACAAATTAGAGTTAATCAGTTTATAAAACACCCAGATAGTGAGTATTGGTATTCAAAAGTACTATGGTTATAAAAATTGACTAGGGGTGGGTGGAACTGCTGCTTTAGCTGAGAGGTTTGGAATTATCTATGGAACTTATACACTGAAAAGATGTGAGAGAGTCATTTGAGTATACTGGGAAGATTGTTCTAAATACAGAGACTAGCAAGTACAAAAGTATTGGAGGGGAACATGGTCTATGTGTTTGGTAAGCAGGATAAGGACAGCTGTAGGTGGCATGTACAGAAAGAGAGGTTGGAGAATTAGGCACCTGGTTCAGTAGAATAAGATTGACCATATTAGTGAGTTTGGATTGTTTGCTGATTGAAATTTAAGAAGTTTCATATTATTTTTATAGGGAAATAGTGGGATCTATTTTTGAAAGAATTGCATTGGCTGTTAGGTAGAAGAAAAACTTGGTAACACGGATGATGATCAGAATGCTATTGTATTTAGGGGTGAGTTTATAGCAAAATGGCTAAGGATTGTAACAGGATGCAAAATATAATAATTCAGTTATGTTCAGGACATATTTGAAAAGTAGAGCCAGTAGGTTATAATAATAGATTATAATACAAAATGAGAGAAAGGACCAAGGAATATTCCTAGTCTATGGGAAAAGAAGCTCACTGCCTCATATTTCCATTTACTGAAGTAAGAAGACTTGGTTATAGGTTAAAATCAAGGATTATTTTTTCTGTTTGGCAAAGTGAAGTTGGATATAAGTACTAGATCTTCATGGAGGAATAGTGTGTAGACAGTTGGCTATAAATGAAGGTTAGGCCTATAAGTATGAGGTCAGTCACCAACCTATAGGTGACATTTTAAAACATGTAAATAATGTGAAGAAATGAAAATAAATGTTTTTCAGTGGCTGCTAAAATCATTAGGTGAAAGGTTGGTAGAGAAATGTTATAATGGATGCATAAGATCCTAACAGGCTGATCAATTTTAACTGCTTACAGAGATGGACGTGTTGTGATTTGAAATGCATAGCAGCTGAAAATAAACGACACCACCTGTGAAATGGCCCTGTCTAAAAATTTAATGTGAATTTCATATATTTCTAGGTCTAATTAATTTTATAGAAAGCATAGAGATTAAGAGCATGGTGACATTTTTGGGGGTGGAATTAAACAAATAGAGGATGTTGGGAATTCTACCGGATGAAGGACAGGTTTCTTCAAGAAGTGAGTTGGGGAAATAAAGGAGAAAAACTGTTATAGAGTAAAAACCAAATTTTTAAGTTATGTAAAGCTCAACCTGTGGGATTTATTAGGATCCCAGTTTAAACAAAGCAAATGTAAAAAAGACATTTATAGAAATGGGGTAATCAGGAAGATTTTAACATTTACTGAATACAATAAATAATTGTTTGGTGATGGACAAACAATTACTGCACAAACAAAAACAGCACTGGCCTGCTGCAGGCCATGGGGTCGCAAAGAGTCAGACAGGACTGAGTGACTGAACTGAATTAATTGTTTTATGGCTGTGCTTTAAAAAGCAATGGGTTATTTAAGGGTCAAATGATATATGCCTTATTTAAATGATTCAGCTTGGGGCATGTAGATAATAGGTATTATAAATAAACCAAGATTCATTGTATGTTGTTCATTATGCACCTGAGTTATAAAAAATGAGGTTTATGAATCTTTTATCTATGTTTGAAAATTTCTATACTAAACATGTTTATACCTAAATAAACAAGATTAAATATATAAAATGTTAAAGAATAAAACCATGGACAACTTAAGGAGCACATGTACGTAGAGCAAAGAGTTAAGAGTTGAGAGAAAGAAAGAGTTGAGAAGAAGAGCTTGGAGGAGCTCAACACTTAAGGATTAAATAGAAGAGCCTGCAAAGAAGAATGAGACAGACTGTTCAAGGAAGTTGGAGGAAAGCCAGAAAAATGCCATGTCACAACATATATATATATAAGAAAATATAGAACATTTTGACAGGATGAAGAGAGTAGTTAGGAGTCTAAAATGCTGCTGAGAATTGTGTTACAGTGGTAACAAAGTTCACCATTAGAGAAAGTAGGATATTGTGGGATGATTGTGCTTCTGATGGTGATGAGCTGAAAGAGAAGTAGCTAAATGCAGTTGATGTGGCTTTTGATACAATCATTTTAAGAAGGGAATGAGAAAATAGTTCTGCAGCTGTTCCGTTTTTCTGGGTTTGTTTTCAGATCGAACATGAGAGTGAAATTTGATTTCTGTTTTCTTCTTGGTTTTATCCTACTGATCTCAGCAGAGCATTTTGTTTATCTGAAACATTTATAGTTCCTCCTTGTCAGTCTGTTACTTTATTTCTACCATTTGCTGATTTGTGTTGGTTTATTGTGTTTCGCATCCCTGAACCTTGCTTAGCTAGTCCTTTTCCTTATTTGTCCTGTTGTCAGCAAGGTTTTTTTTGTTTTTTGTTTTTTTTGTCAGCAAGGTTTTATCACAGCAAACACAGAGAAACTCTGATGTCTGTGTTGTTGAATCAAATAAAGTGCTACTCCTATGCTGTAACCTTCGGAGAGCTGTGTGATGTTCAGTGTATAGAGGGACAAAATGTCAGGGTGGTGGACCAGGGAGCGTGGCAGGCAGATATTTTCAAACCTTTGACTTGGCACTAAGGCCATGTGAAGGGGCCCAGATAAATTTGTTCTTCTGATATAAAAACAATAAAAATCTGCATGTTAAATTATATGCCACATACTTAGAAAAATCTTTAGGTGACTTCCAACAGCATATACTGTATAATAGGATAAAGATGAAACTCAGACCTAATAGTACATAACTATTGGTGTTGGTGTTAGTTGCTCAGTTGTGTTTGACTCTTTGTGAGTTATAAAATAGTTATTAAATATGGCTAAATATTTAACTTGAAACTTGAAGACATGTAAAATAGTCAAATGCATTTATTCACAATAACCTTATAATAAGCATTGTAATGAGTTTTTACCTGAGTGACTATTTCATATACAGAGAACATAAAATCAAAGCATAAATATGTGTAAGCAAAAATCATGAGGTTCAATTATACATACACATTTTTGATGTCCTCATATGATTTATTTGTATATCCTAGATTATGTAAAGATTGTCTATGTGAACTGCAATATAACTTTATGTATTATTTAGAAAAGTAGATCTTCTATATACATTTGGAGTATATTTTAACTTTTGATGAAAACTAAACTTGTGAAAGCTGAGCACCAAAGAATTGATGCTTTAGAACTGTGGTGTTCAAGAAGAGTCTTGAGAGTCCCTTGGACTGCAGGGAGATCAAACCAGTCAATCCTAAAGGAAATCAGTCCTGAATATTCCTTGGAAGGTCTGATGTTGAAGCTACCATACTTTGGGCACCTGATGCGAAGAAATGACTCACTGGAAAAGACCCTGATGCAAGGAAAGATTGAAGGCAGGAGGAGAAGGGGTTGACAGAGGATGAGATGGTTGGATGGCCTCATCGACTCGATGGACATGAGTTTGAGCAAGCTCCGGGAGCTGGTGATGGACAGGGAAGCCTGGTGTGCTACAATCCATGGGGTCACAAAGAGTCAGACATGACTGAGTGACCAAACTGACTGAAACTTGTGAAGATTATTTCAATGACTTAAAGAGACATAGCACTATTTTATGTGTGTGTGTTCCATTGTGTCTGATTCTTTGTGACCCTGTGGGTTGTAGCTTTCAAGGCTCCTCTGTCCATGGGATTTCCCAGGCAAGAATACTGGAATATGTTGCTGTTTCCTACTCCAGAGGATCTTTCCAACCTGGGGATCAAACCTGGGTCTCCTGCATTTTAGGTGGATTCTTT
>NC_057388.1:85135136-85155261 GCF_019320065.1 Cervus canadensis
TACAAATGAACTTATTTAACAAAACAGCAACAGACTCCTACAGATTTCCCTCCTGGCTCAGATGGTAAAGACTTTACCTGCAATGTGGGAGACCCGGGTTTGATCCTTGGGTTGAGAAGATCCCTTGAAGGAGGGCGTGGCAACCCACTCCAGTATTCTTGCCTGGAGAATCCCCATGCACAGAGGAGCCTGGTGGGGTACCATGCGTGAGGTCCCAAAGAGTCGGACACAACTGAGTGACTACACACAATAGACTCACACAGAAAAGAAACTTATGGTTACCAAAGGGAAAACGGGAGGAGGGGTAAATTAAGAGTTGGGGATTAAAATACACATGCTTAAAAAAAAAAAAAAATAAAATAAAATAAAATAAAATATACATGCTTAGATAGATAGATACAAACAAGTACCTACTGTATAGCACATGAAACTATAGTAAATATGTTATAATAACCTATAATGGAAAATAATCCAAAAGAGAATACATACACATACACATACACACACACACACACACACACATATAACCCTGGAGAAGGAAATGGCATCCACTCCAGTATTCTTGCCTGGGAAATCCCATGGTTGGAGGAGCCTGGCTGGAGAGAGTCCATGGGGTCACAAAGAGTTGGAATGACTAAGTGACATCACACACGTGTATAACTGAATCACTCTGCTGTAACCTGAAACCAATACAACATTATAAACCAAGTATATTCCAATAAAAACTTTTTAAAAATATGAAGTTTAACATGGTTTAGAATAAGAGTATTTATTATTAATCACTTTTTAGCCTTTTGGCTAAAATCACACATTTAGTTCAGTTCAGTTGCTCAGTCATGTCCGACTCTTTGCGACCCCATGGACTGCAGCATGCCAGGCTTCCCTGTCCATCACCAACTCCCAGAGCCTACTCAAACTCATGTCCATTGTGTTGGTGATGCCATCCAACCATCTTATCCTCTGTCGTCCCCTTCTCCTCCTGCCTTCAATCTTTCCCAGCATCAGATCTTTTTCCAATCAGTCAGTTCTTCACATCAGGTGGCCAAAATATTGGAGATTCAATTTCAGCATCAGTCCTTCCAATGAATATTCAGGACTGATTTCCTTTAGGATTGACTGGCTGGATCTCCAGATTATGTATAGAATACTTACTAAAAATGCTTAACTAATTCCTAATATTTACACAATAAAATATGATTACAACATTATCTTCAGCGAATTTAACTTTCATTAAGTGTAGAAAGATGCACTTAGAAAGATATAATCCATCTATTTAAAAATCATAAACACAGATTAGTTAAAGTGTTAACAAGATACCAGAGAAGGATTCAAGGAGAAAAATGCACATAAAGTCAGTCTCTAAAGGTATGAAAGTCTCTGTTATGGGGTGAGTGGAATTCATTGCTTCTATTAAAATTGAGACTGAGGTAGAGACAGAGACCAAGATTTGGTTTTCTTAATAGAAAGAAACTCAGAAAGAGGTATTATGCCCTTCTGTTTGAAAGAATTTAGTGGAGGTGATAATCATTAGTGTGTAATTCCTTTGTAATATCAAGTTAAAAATGAACATGCCCAGTCTCTTTAGTCATGTCCGACTCTTTGAAACCCCACAGACTGTAGTCTGGCAGGCTCCTCTGTCCATGGGATTCTCCAGGTAAGAATACTGGAGTGGGTTGCCATGCCCTCCTCCAGGGGACCATCCCAACTCAGGGGTCAAACCCAGGTATCCCGCATTGCAAGTGGACTCTTTACTGTCTGAGCCCAGGGAAGCTCATTATCTAACAGGAGTGGTTAGCAAATCCAGCTAGGGTCTGAAACTCTGGTATTTTAGTTTTGGTCCAAGTCTAAGGTCAAAACTTAAGGATACCCAGGACATGTAGACTATACACAGGTAACACATTAGGCAGAATTCCTATCTCAAAAAGTGGAATGCTTTTCTTTTTTGTGTGCATGTGGATGCTTTTAAATTAAAATTAATTCAGTGACTGCAGCAAGTAGTGTTTAAGATAATGTAATTGATTTTTTTCATTTGTTTATAGCTCAATGTAGTATGTTAAGAGCCTATCTGACCTATATATGATTTCTGCACAACTGTTCCAAAGTTGGAAATGTCTTCCTTAGGAAATTCAGCAAAACTGGTTAACTGAATTAAATAATTCATCCAGGAAATATCTGCATAATCCTTCTGAACATAAGAACTGTTACAAAATAGAAACAACCCAAAGAATTCACTAAATAAAAATAGTAGAAAAATGAGGCAGTCTGTAACTTCATGTAGTCATTTGTATTTTGGGCTGTCAAGAATCTAAAGGTATTTAATGAATAAATATGTCAACTATCTGACTTACTTTTGCATCTAAATTGCAATATGAATAAACAAGCACTTTTTGCTCTATAGAGGCAAAATATGAGTTCAGAAAAAAAGATTATACATTAAAATACTAGAAACAGATAATCTTTAAATAACTTAATTTTTAAGTTTTAATAAAATATTTTTAATTTTAAATAAAATTTAATAAAAATAATTGTATTAATAATGACTAAAAGAGACACAGCACCAAAATTTTATGTGTCTGTGTTCTGTCACGTCTGATTCTTTGTGACCCTGTGGATTGTAGCCTTCAAGGCTCCAATTTATTATTAAATAAATTAAAATTTATTTAATTCTTAAAGTTATTTAAGAATTATATGTATAATTCTTCTAAGATCCAGAGGAAATTTTAGGGCATTTTAGATGTCTATAGGCTGTTTATAATCTTAATGCTACTGATTTTACTCTGAAATTGACATGTATTCAGTGCCATATTTACATGTAAGCATATCTAAACTTTTAAAACATTCTCAATGTATTTTTAAGTATTAAAAATTAGAATTTCAATATGTGGTTTAAAAGATACTAGGGAATTATTTTTAATCTATTGAAGCAGCACATTCAAAATAAGTTAAGTTATTCAAAAATAAGTTAGGTTTACTTACTACTTTCTAATTAAACAAAGTAAAATGGAAAAGACATTGGTTTTTCTATAAGAAATATTTTAAATACAATTGGATTACTGTGATAATACCCAAATAAATTTTGGCAGTTTATATTGTTTCTACAGTGTAGCAAACCATCCTAAAGTCCAAAAAAATCATTTTTAATATTAATCTGACTGTGAGTGCTTGGTGCACTTCAGTCGCGTCTGACTCTTTGAGACTCTATGGACTGTAGCCTGCCACGCTCTTCTGTCCATGGGGTTCTCCAGTCAAGAATACTGGAGTGGGTTGCAATTTTTTCTCCAGGGGATCTTCCCAACCCAAGGTTCATACCCATGCCTCTTATGTCTCCTGCACTGGCAGGTAGGTTCTTTACCACTAGCGCCACCTGGGAAGTCAAATATTTACAGTTTACAGGAAGTATATGTCTCTCAATTTCATAGAAATTAAAAATAATATGAACTTATAGTTTGGATTTCTATAATTACTTTTATCTATAATATAATAAAATATATTTTACTTTAATTCTTAACAAGGCGCTGTCCTGTGATGAGCTGCTGAGTCATGCCTGACTCTTTGCAACCCTGTGGACTGTAGCCCACCAGGCTCCTCTGTCCACGGGATTTCCCAGGTAAGAATACTGGATGGGATGCCATTTCCTTCACCAGGGTCTTAACATGGTAGAGTTATGCATATTGTTTTTACCAAATACAGCATATATACTGGGCAACTTTTCCTCACCAATTGAACTTTTCTGATTATGATACTCCATTGGGTAAAAAAGGATACAGGAAGTCTGGATTATAGTTTCTACCAAATACAAACTGTTTATCTTTGAATAGAAAACATACTTCCTTTTATAACTGCAAAATAAATCTCTAACTTTATCCATTTTATAACACAGTTTATTTAGACCATGGTGAACTGGATAAAAAAATATGGATAGAAAACTTAAAACTGTATGTTTCAGACGGTACTGTCTGAGCTACCAGCAAAGTCTAGACCATTAGGGAAGTAAAATTTTATGTACTTGGTTCCTTATGTTAAAATAAGCTTTTATAGTAAGTAAAACAATTATTTTACTACATATGAAATTAGTTTAAGATACTCCATTTTCAAACATACAGTTTTAAGTTTACTGGTCAACCACTTGCAAAAGAATGAAACTAGAACACTTTCTAACACCATACACAAAAATAAACTCAAAATGGATTAAAGATCTAAATGTAAGACCAGAAACTATAAAACTCCTAGAGGAGAACATAGGCAAAACACTCTCCGACATAAATCACAGCAAGATCCTCTATGACCCACCTCCCAGAATATTGGAAATAAAAGCAAAACTAAACAAATGGGATCTAATGAAACTTAAAAGCTTTTGCACTACAAAAGAAACTATAAGTAAGGTGAAAAGACAGCCGTCAGATTGGGAGAAAATAATAGCAAATGAAGAAACAGACAAAGGATTAATCTCAAAAATATACAAGCAACTCCTGCAGCTCAATTCCAGAAAAATAAATGACCCAATCAAAAAATGGGCCAAAGAACTAAACAGACATTTCTCCAAAGAAGACATACAGATGGCTAACAAACACATGAAAAGATGCTCAACATCACTCATTATCAGAGAAATGCAAATCAAAACCACAATGAGGTACCATTACACGCCAGTCAGGATGGCTGCTATCCAAAAGTCTACAAGCAATAAGTGCTGGAGAGGGTGTGGAGAAAAGGGAACCCTCTTACACTGTTGGTGGGAATGCAAACTAGTACAGCCGCTATGGAGAACAGTGTGGAGATTTCTTAAAAAACTGGAAATAGAACTGCCATTTGACCCAGCAATCCCACTTCTGGGCATACACACTGAGGAAACCAGATCTGAAAGAGACACGTGCACCCCAATGTTCATCGCAGCACTGTTTATAATAGCCAGGACATGGAAGCAACCTAGATGCCCATCAGCAGATGAATGGATAAGGAAGCTGTGGTACATATACACCATGGAATTTTACTCAGCCGTCAAAAAGAATTCATTTGAACCAGTCCTAATGAGATGGATGAAACTGGAGCCCCTTATACAGAGTGAAGTAAGCCAGAAAGATAAAGAACATTACAGCATACTAACACATATATATGGAATTTAGAAAGATGGTAACGATAACCCTATATGCAAAACAGAAAAAGAGACACAGAAATACAGAACAGACTTTTGAACTCTGTGGGAGAAGGTGAGGGTGGGATGTTTCAAAAGAACAGCATGTATACTATCTATGGTGAAACAGATCACCAGCCCAGGTGGGATGCATGAGACAAGTGCTCCGGCCTGGTGCACTGGGAAGACCCAGAGGAATCGGGTGGAGAGGGAGATGGGAGGGGGGATCGGGATGGGGAATAAGTGTAAATCTATGGCTGATTCATATCAATGTATGACAAAACCCACTGAAATGTTGTGAAGTAATTAGCCTCCAACTAATAAAAAAATTAAAAAAAAAATAAATAAATGGGTCAATACAGCAGGAATATTAGCCAAAGTAAATATCTGTAGGAAAGAGTGCAATTGCAAAGAATAAAATCGGAGAGTATTGAAACAAGAAACTGAAAAAAATCACCAAATATAGTTGGCAATTCCAAAAACATTCTCAATAATTGACAGAAAAGGGTGAAATAAAATAAGGGTACAGAATACTGAACAATACTATCTACCAAATACTCAACTAACATTTAAAGAATAACAAAAAATTGCAAAGTGCACTGTTTCTCTAAATAGATATGGGTTTTCAGCAAAAGCAACCATATTCTGGGTAAAAGGTAAACAAGCAAAACTCAAAGCCAATAAATATAAAATATTAAAATCATACATAGTTCCCCACCTCATACATAGGTCCCAAATTTGGATTGATAGTCAGGAAGCGCCTAGCCTCACTAGGAATCGAAAATTCGGAAGTTAAATGGAGCTCTTGCTACAAGAGCATCTCTGAGGTTAAAGGACTACTCAGATTGGAACTACAATGAATTTTGTTTTTTTCCTTTGGTAACGCTGGCTCTTAGTGGACCAGAGGAGACTCTTATACTGGTGTGGTGATGCTTGGAAGAAACATCTCCGTTTCATGTTCCTATTGGTCTTATTGTGGTCAGGAATATACTCAGGGTCCTGCACAGGCACTCAGGTGACGAATGCTTCCCCCAGCGGTTTAGCCTGGGAGGCATTCCAGAAGGTTACTCTGATTGCACCCCAGGTGGCATCAGAGGCAAGCAAGGTTTTAATGGTGAGGAGCTGGACGTCAGTCAGGGATGCCATCAGGTCTAGCCCTGGTGCATCTCCACCCCATCTCGGTGGTAGAACAGGGAGGGGAGTAGGTTGCCTGCGTCGGTAAGGGACAGACTAAGTCCGACCAGGGAAGGAAAGCTTTGGTGTAAAGTCTGTCCACACCCCCATCTAGAGCAGGGAGGGACGCCTCCAGTAGAAAGATGGCGCTGGTCACTTTTTTTCTCTCTTACAGATGGGAGCTAACAATTCCAGCCTCACTCCTTTGAACTATATCCTGAAAAACTGGGATAGATTTGATCCCCAGGGACACACCTGGTCTTCCTATGTGATACTGCATGGCTGCAGCACCCATTGGAGAATGGCGAACAGTGGCCAGTTGGAGGGTCTCATAAGTATAATACTGTTTTACAATTAGACCGGTTCTGTAGAAAACAAAGGAAATGGGTAGAAGTAGCATATATATTGCCCTTTTTCTCTCTGAGAAATATGCCAGACTTATGTCCTAAGGGTATAGATTTGGGTGTGACTCCTTTGGCTCCCTCCTGTACTCCTACTTTGCTAGATGAGATGGAGGACAGGAGACAGATAAAGAAAAGCAGGTTTCTCCAATCTATCCCTGGGATCACATGCACAGAGCAGCCAGAGAGACTGAGGAACAGCCCCACAAGCTTTTGCCTCTTCATGAAGCATCCACCAGGAGAAATAATCAGTCTGAGAGTTAATAAGCCTTTTTCTTATTAAGAAATACAAAGAATCAAGGAGGATCTGGAAGACTATTTAGAGGACCCAGAAAAATATATTAGAGCTTTTAAAGGTGTTACTCTGCTTTATGACCTTACTTGGAAGAATGTGATGTATATCTTGGGACAAATGCTGACTCCTGACTCAAAAAATCGAGTTTTGGGAAAAGCAGTTGCTTTTGGAGATGAATGGTTTGGTAATGAATCAGTAGGGAATAGGGAAGACGAGATAACCGCCCTCCCCACTGGGAATCAGGTGGTCCCAATTACTGAACCAGACTGGGACTACAACACAGCTAAAGGAGATGGGATCAGAGTCATGTTGTCAGATGTATTCTTAAAGGACTCAGGCAGGCACGTGCTAAGCCTTTAAACTATGGCAAATTGGCAAACATAGAACAGGGGGAGAAGGAAGCTCCTGGTAAATTCCTAGATAGACTGAGAGAAGCCCTTTGCAGATTCACTGAGATTGATCCCAAAAGTGAAGAGGGAAAAGTGATCTTAAAAGACAGATTCCTCACTGTTTTACAATTAGACCGGTTCTATAGAAAACAAAGGAAATGAGTAGAAGTAGCATATGTGTTGCCCTTTTTCTGAGAAATATTCCAGACTTGTGCCCTAAGGGTATAGATTTGGGTGTGACTCCTTTGGCTCCAGATATCCACTGTAAGCTACTGAAACGGGCATATGGACCAAATCAGTCTTTAGATAATCTGTTACAACTGGCTCAGACAGTCTATTAAGGTAGGGAATAGGAGGAAAAGAAAGAAAGGCAGAAAAAGACAAAGGAACAGGCGGAAGCCCTCACAATGGCTATAAGAACTGTTCTTAAACAGCCTGAGAAAAATGCCCAGAGAGACCCAGGTGAAAAGGGATGGGCTTGCTATTACTGTGGAAAGGAGGGGCACCTCATGCGGGATTGCCCTCAGGCATCTAAGCCGCCCCCGCCCCCCGGCTCCATGTCCTCTGCAAAGGACCACACTGGAGGAGAGACTGCCCCCAGAGGCATAGGTTTCAGGGATCAGACTCTCAAGACAATCAGGACTGAAGGTGCCCGGGGGTCCCCACACAAGCTCCCGTCCTATTACACCTGAGGAACCCCAGGTATTAATAACTGGGGGGAGGGGGGCAATCCATCGATTTCCTTTTAGATACTGGGGCAACTTACTCCGCGCTTACTGAAGCCCCTGGTCCACTTTTGTCCCAATCCGCTTCCGTAATGGGACTGTCTGGACAAGCCAAAAGATATTACTTCAGTGTTTCTGTAAGTTGTGATTGGGATTCAGTGCTATTTTCACACGAGTTTCTCATTGTGCCAGAGTCTCCCTCACCTCTTTTGGGGAGGGATATACTGAGCAAGGTCCATGCCTCTGTTTTCATGAATATGGAGCTTTCCCTTTTTCTCCCTTTAATTGAACAAAATGTAAATCCTAGAGTATGGGCTGATGGAAAATCTGTGGGTCGAGCACAGAATGCTATTCCTATAGTTGTCAAACTCAAAGACCCACACTTATTTCCACATAAGAAGCAGTATCCACTGAAACCTGAGGTTAAGGAAGGGTTAAAACCCATCATCGAGAATTTAAAGGATCAGGGACTATTAATTCCCTGTAACAATCCCTGCAACACTCCTATTTTGGGTATAAAGAAATCAAATGGTAAATGTAGACTAGTTCAAATTTATGAATAATAAATGAGGCTGTATTTCCTTTACAACCCATGGTGCCTAATCCTTACACTCTATTGTCTGAAATTCCTGAGTCAAATATTTCTCAGTAATTGATTTGAAAGATGCCTTCTATTCAGTGCCTTTGGTGGAGGAAAGTCAATATCTATTTGCCTTTGAAGACCCTACACAGCCAGTTTCTCAGTTAACCTGGACAGTTTTGCCCCACAGATTTCGTGACAGTCCTCACTTATTTGGACAAAGTTTGTCACGGGATCTACAAAACTTTAATAGCTCCGAAGCAGTGGTGTTACAATATGTAGATGAAATTTTGCTCTGTGCTGAGACAGAGGAAGCTTATTCACGAGCCTCAGAAGATTTCTTAAACTTTCTGGCAGGCTGCGGTTATAGGACATCAAGAGAAAAGGCTCAGCTTTGTCAATAATTTGTTAGATATCTGGGCCTAATCATATCAAAAGGGACTAGCGCCATAGGCCCTAGAGAATAAGGCCATGGAGAATTAAACCTATACTAAATCACCCCCTACCTAGGACTTTAAGACAATTGAGAGGATTTTTGGGAATCACAGGCTACTGTCCAATTTGGATTCCAGGTTACGAGGAACTTGCCCGGCCTTTATATAAACTTATAGCTGAAACTCAGCAGGCCCGAACTGACAAACTGGTTTGGTCTCCAGATACTCAAAAGGCTTTTAAGTTTCTTCAGACTGCCCTCCTGCAAGCTCCAGCTCTGATCTTGCCCACAGGGTCAGAATTTAATTTGTCACTGAAGGAAAGTTATGACCAACCTAGATAGATAGCACATTAAAAAGCAGAGACATTACTTTGCCAACAAAAGTCCGTCTGGTCAAGGCTATGGTTTTTCCAGTGGTCATGTATGGATGTGAGAGTTGGACTGGGAAGAAAGCTGAGTGCCAAAAAATTGATGCTTTTGAACTGTGGTGTTGGAGAAGACTCTTGAGAGTCCCTTGGACTGCAAGGAGATCCAACCAGTCCATCCTAAAGGAGATCAGTCCTGGGTGTTCATTGGAAGGACTGATGCTGGGAGGGATTGGGGGCAGGAGGGGAAGGGGACGACAGAGAATGAGATGGCTGGATGGCATCACGGACTCAATGGGCATGAGTTTGAGTAAACTCCGGGAGTTGATGTTGGACAGGGAGGCCTGGCGTGCTGTGATTCATAGGGTCGCGAAGAGTCGGACAGGACTGAGAGACTGAACTGAACCGAAAGAAAAGCTATGGCCTTGGGAGTTTTGACACAACCCTGAGGGCCTCACCAGCAACCTATTGCTTATCTAAGCAGATAATTAAATGTAATTTCACATGGGTGGCCCCACTGCCTAAGAGTAATTGGGGCAGCAACTTTATTAGCACCTGAAGCTTTAAAAATAATTGATGAACGAAACCTTACTGTACTGACTTCTCATGATGTGAGTGGAATCTTAAATTCTAAGGTTAATATTTGGATGACAGACAGTAGGCTTCTTAAATATCAGTCATTGTTGTTAGAAGGACCAGTAACTAAGCTTAAAGTTTGTGGAAATTTAAACCCTGCCACTTTCCTTCATGAGAAGGAAAATGAAACACCTGATCACGATTGTTCCCAATTCCTAACTTTAAACTATGCAACTAGGGAGGATCTAATGGCCATCCCATTAGACAATCCTGACATAGAAATACTTACTTCTGCTGACTCCAGAAACCCTGAGTCTGCCATTAGAGCCTCAAGACAATGCCTTCCTGTCCTGGGCTCACTCCTACGCTGCATTCCACAATCAGTCTAACTGCTGGGCCTGTGGAGTGCTCCCCTAGCCATCAGTGAAAGGCTTCCCGTGGTGAACATCTCCACTTCAAAAAAAAGACTTTCTCCACGTCTGCAAATACCTTCAACAACAATTGCATGTGATGCTTCTTCTTAAACTGATGACATCTAACAACCTTAAGATGGACTGATGTAACTATGGACATAATATGACTTTTCATTTTGATTTTAACTTGGTTTAATGACTATTTTGCCTAATGTCTATCACTGTATAATGGGGTTTTCTAACCGTCTGAAAACTCTTAACTTACAAATGGTTGTCCAAGCTCCTACGAGTGCCACAGCCTCCTCCAACTATTACTTGGGGCCCTTGGATCAGAGACCCTCAATATGAGGGTTAGGAGAATATGTTGCCTCAACAAATTAGAGACCACACCCCTAAACAGCAGGAAGTAGTTATGGAATGAAAATGACACCCCTTTCCCTTGGCAACATAATTCTCCTAAAAGAAAAGGGGGGAATGAGAGAGTCATTTCCTAGGTAGGTTGATAAGAAGTCTAGGGGTCCCCAAGGAGCGAGGGTTCTGGAATTCTCAAGGAGGAAGAAAGGACAAACTTTTTTTTCCCTCTACATTCCTTAGGATTATATAACAATAATGTATCCTGCCTGAGGACAGTCTCTGGATTAAACCTTCTGGCTAATCCTGTTATCTTAAAATGTAAACCATGGGAGTAGGTCTAGTCAGGTCTTTACAGCCTCCAGATATTCTTTGGATTCATTAGAGAGTATATAACTCCATTGCTAACACTAGCAAGGGGGTACTCTTTCTGCCCTCTTCTGATGTCTATATCAGAAGCTTTCTCTATCTCCTTTATACTTTAATAAAACTTTATTACACACACACACACAAAGAATAACAAAAAATTGCAAAATACACTTGTTTCTCTAAATAGATATGGATTTTCAGCAAAAGCAACCATATTCTGGGCGAAAGGTAAACAAGCAAAACTCAAAGCCAATAAATATAAAATATTAAAATCATACATAGTTTTCTCTGGCCACAGAGAAAATTAAATTAGGAAATAATAAGAGGAACACACATGGAAAAAATCGAAGTATTTGAGAATTAAGACAACTTTAAATGACTCAGGAGTCAAAGAGTATATCATAAGGGAAATCAAGAAATATTTGGGGGTGAATGAAAATGAACTTAAAACTTTTCAAAATTTGTGGAATGTGCCTAAAGCAATGCATTGAGATTAATTTATAGCATCAGAGGCATATAAAAGAAGAAAATTCAAAAATCAGTGATCTAAACTCTAACCTTAAGAAACTAAAAAAAAGTGAATTAAACTAAATTATTTAAAATAAATGATTTCATTTTCAACTGTTATATAAGCAGGCATAATTGTTGTACTACTTTTTGTTGTAAGATATCCACCTACTATAGACAAGTAAAATAAATACCATTTATCTTAAATGGTATGAGAAATTGTAGAAGAACTTAAATAGGTGAGATATATGATAAGAAGATTAAAAACACTCTTACATACCAATGATGATGGTGGTGCTAAGGAGGGAGAAAATGATGACCACCTATCTACTGCTTACTGCAATTATTTACTATAGTACAGGTAGGGTTCTATTTTTACAAAATTATGTCATTTAATTATCATGATAACCTTATGATGTAGGCACTACCGTCTTTATTGTATAGATGAGGTAACTAAAGTTGAAGCAAAGGAATAACTTAACCGAGATCACAAATGGGGGATGGACAGATTTAACAGAAATCAGAGAAAAAAGTAGTTCAGAATGAAAAAAAAGATATCAGTGAGAAATGCTACAGAGACCTGAATAGCATAAGGACTAAACAGGATCCATTGGCATGGTAACTAGGACATTATTACTGACAAACTGACTGGTATGGCTTAAAGCTGTTTGCTACATACTAGCTGCCTGATTATCAAAATACATGACGTAATACATATAAATGGTAGCACCTATCATTACAGTGATCGAGAAAGGTGACAATTTTCTGGAATTTTAGAATTGGTTTCTAATCGCACTTATAGTCTGTTTTCTGCTCTTTTTAACTATAAATATGTATATCTAAAGGAATTTGTGCTCCAGGAAGTGGCAAAGATGTCATCAATTTCTGCTTAAAATTATCCTTTAAAAGAGAATACTGAAAATAACACTACAATCTTCCAATCCAAACAACCATGTTAAAATTTTCTCATCAGTTAGTAAAGAATCCTCCTGCCAATGCAGGAGAGGCGGGTTCAATTCCTGAGTCGGGAAGATCCCCTGGAAGAGGAAATGGCAACCCACTCCAGTATTCTTGCCTGAAAAATTCCATGGACAGAGGAGCCTGGCCAGCTACAATCCATGCGGTCACAAAGAGTCAAACATGACATAGACAGTAAACAACAACAATTAAGTACTACTTCACTGGACTGTTAAATAGCAATCTGTTTTCATTAATTTCATACATTCTGAAGCTACATTTTAGGCACTTACAGATTCAGGATTATGCCATCTTTCCACTGGGTCTGTTACCTCTTCATCTGGGTGAAACATACCCCTTTAACTCTAGCAATGAATCTTTGCTTTAAAGTGTACTTTGTATGATTTAGTTTTCTTTTAGTCTACCATAATTTTGGTATAATTTTACTTCCAATCATTTTGAATCATTATATCTAAAGTGTGTCTCCTTTAAAAATCATCAGTATTTTTTCAACCCTGTATGACACATTTAGGCTTCTACCTGGTGTATTTAGTCTACTGACGTTTAATATAGTTACTGATATAGCTAGGCTTGTATTTATCATTTTACTATTTAATTTTTATTTGAACCCTTTGTTATGCACCTTTTTTCTCTTTTCATACATTCCTGTGAGCTCATAAAACATTTCTATTCATCAACTCTTCTCAATCAACTTGTTATTTCATTCTTTCCTTTATTCTTCTTTAGATTTACCCTAGAAGTCATAACAATAAGAGACTTAAGATTTGTTACATTTGCTATGTCATTGATATGCTGACACCTTAGACTACTTTAGGGTTATTTACTCCCTCACTCTTCACATTACTTTCACCATCTATTTGTTTTTCTACACATATTTTAAACTCCATGAGCTATTTTTTAATCCAATTTTCATTTAAGTTTACCTTTTCTGTTACTTTTCTTTGCTCTCAGGTTTCATTGCTTATATCTGAGATCACTTTAACTCCTGCTTTATGTTCTCCCTGTAGTATTTCTTTTGACTCCAAACTAGTATCAGTAAAATCCTTCAGATTTTGTTGGAAAATGTACCTCTTTGACCAGACCAATCATCCTATGTCAACACTTTTCTATCCTACAAGCTGTTTTTCAGTAACAAAAAAAAAAAAGTTATTTGCTCTTCAATGAAAATTCTTTAGCTAAACTTTGAAAATCCATCCTTCTTGCCTAGAATTCCTTGTCATGCATCAGGTCCTGAATTCCTATTTTTGCTTCAATGTAACTCTCTTCAAGAAGATTTCCTGCTTCAAAACCACCTCTGTAACAATAACAAAGGTAGGATATACAATTTAGACACCTCAGCTCACAAATAACATTCACATTGATATTAATCAAAGTGAATAGCTCAGAAAATATTTCATAACATTAACAAAACTAAAATAATGTCCCTGAAACTTCATATCAATATAGGAGAAAGTCTTTCCCCGTTTCTGTCTGAGATAGCTAAATCAGAATTCTATAAATCCAACCAGAATAGAATTCAGTCTATATACTTTGTAAAATAGAACCTAGAGACTGAAAGGGAATGAACCAATTCAATAATTATTTATATAACGTGGTATAAAGAATGTCAAGAGAAGCATCTTTAAGATTGTCATAGAAGGAGACACTGAGTTCTTGAGTTTCCCAAAGACATCTCCATTGGATGCCTTGCTTTTTAAGTCTATAACATCTTGTGTTACTTCAAAGCTAATTTATAAAGTTGAATTTCTTTACCTATAACTGAGACGATGATGATTAAGATTTTTCAAGCTACTTGACAGTGGAGAATACTTTCAGTACTATTTCATCCCCTAGCAAAATATCCTGTCTGTGACTGAAACTTAAGAAATATTTGCTGGATAGTATAGCCAAAAACTTATATAAGTGTACAATCCGCCATTACCATAGGAAGCACTACTTTTTATTAGCCTTTGACTGATTAAATACAGAAGATACTGAAGAAATAACAATCATTATCAATTCTCTTTATTTTCTTAATTTTTCAGAAATATACAAAATTCTATCATCACGCTACTAAGATTCTTCTCATTAATAGCAAAATTAGATCCAAATTGGATCAAACCAGATGAAGTACTTTTCTACTTTCTTACATATCAATTAAAATGTCTCCTTATTCATGTAATACTTTTAAAATTGTGATCTGTTAAATCTGTTTAAACAATACATAGAAACATTATAACTGAAAGTACTCAAAAGAACTGTAATATAAAAAAGAACACGTCCCAATTTATTTTGTAAGGCCAGTAGTACCATCCTACAAAGTTAGTAAGACTGCATGAATAGAAACCCACAGACTGATTTGCCCCAAAAACATAGGCATAAAAATTTGTAAAATTTCAACAAGTTGAATCCAGCAATATATTAAAGTTGTAATACAAAATGACTAAGTGGAGTTTACCCTTCATTACCAAGACTGGCTGGTCATTCAAAAATAAATCAATGTACTCAATTCTATTAGCAAACAGATCTCAATTAAAATAATTTTACTATTTTACACTTAAAAACAGAAAGCTTATTATAGTTGTATAAACAAACACACATACTCATAAGCCTTAATAGTAACATAACATATTCCACAGGATTGATATAATGATTTTACTCAAAAAGTAGGAATTAGGATGTACCTATCTTGACCATCATAGTTATTTTCAACATTTTATTACTTTTGGAAAGTGGGATATTTTAATTTCATTATAGAAATTCTAGATTGGCTTCTAGAACACACTACTAGTATGATCTCAAAGGAAAATCCAATTTAGAAAGTTAATATCTAATCATTAAATATTCATGAACATTCTAAAGTGTGTAATTTGCTTAAAAATAAAATATAATTAGATAGCCATGAAATAAAGGGCAGGAAACAATCAGAAATATAGCAATTCTTTCAATTTTAATTACTATTTAATAAGCTCATGGATGAGACTTTTGTCACCTTCAATCATAATCTGAATAAAACAAATGAAATCTGATTAATATTTCTATATAAATAATAAAAAATAAAATGATGCCTTTAGCATCCTAAAGGTCAAAATTCTAAAAACCCATAAGAAAACATTTCTGACATATTTTTACTATATTAACATCTAATTCAATCACAATAAAGAAGTAAATTTATCAAATTAATTATCATTACTACTTACTGAGTAGTAATTTATACTAATATTTCTTGAACAAGTAAGTAATTTCCTTAATTTAGACATGAAATCAACCTTACAAATCAAAATTTTTCAAGCAAATATACAATTTTTAAAAGTCACTGTCTTCCCACAAATCACACATAAACTGATAAAGCATGCAAAATTTTCTAGTCACAAATCAAAAATGGTCATTTATTAATAAAAAAGAATAAATTATCAGTAATTTTTTTAAAGATCACAAAACATAACGGCTCAACATAGGGTTTGGCACACATGAGCTATTTAATAAACTAATCTGAACTCAATCTAATCAAATAATCATAAAAGAATGAATAAATAAACCTAAACATTTTAACACATAGATATTTCCTTCATAAAAGAATAAGTTAAGAATACACACCTGGACTATTTTAAGATAGTAAGAATATCCTAAATGTCCCTAGCAATAAATCAGAAGCCTTTAGCAGTCTATCACTAAACACAATAGAAATAAAATATACAACATATACAGAGCATACAAAGAAATCAGTAATGAGAAGTAGTGAGCCTTAAAGAATTAACTGTAAGGTACTGCTAGTTCTAAATTTTTCACGATGATTTGAATTATGTTCAATTATATAATAAAGATTGCTAAAAAAAGTCAATGATTTCAAAAGGGATTGTAAGAAAATAACATCTATTTAACCCTCAAAGAATGAAATCAGTCGGAAATATAAATGTCATAGTTATTTCAAGTTCTGATACATTTTTTAATAATATAATCACACTGAAAAATTAGTACATACTTATTAGTACATATTCAGTATTATTTGTTCAAACATTTTTTACAAAGACATTAATCATCACAGACACCCACTGTATCCTTTCTATGAAGGATCAATACATGCGTCACATTGTGCAAAATATAGAAACCTTTATCACCTCTTTGAACAAAAACAGCATTCTTTTTCATATGAAAATATTCAGTGGTCATTAAATACTATTAACACTTACCTGTATTTTAATAGGCCATGAAAAGTTGCTGACGTATACATAGAATGTAATGTTTGGATTGCTTCTAAAGTTAAATTTTTCGTAGGAAAAACTATCTCTGTATTCTTTTATATTAGTCTTGGAAACTATAGGAGTCTCCTCTCCAGATATTGTTCCAGCTAAAATGTAAATAATAACAAATTTAAATAATTCATATTAAGGAAGCATATCTTTATTAAAGTAACATTTACATATATATGATATTTACTTAATTTTTCTAACTGTACTTATAAGGACATAACTATGCAAATAAACTCATGTTTATAATGTAGAATGACAAGGAAGAAATAAGATTTGTCATAAATATAATGGAAACAGATTTAGTATAAAAACTATTTTTTAAAATAATACCAATTATTTTAAGTGCTACATACTAGGCACTGACTTAGAGACTTTATATCCTATTCTAATAAAAACTTTATCCCATAGGTATTCCATCTCTGTTTTTCAAATTGGAAACTGAGCCTCAGAAAGATTAAGACATTTGCCTCAAGTTTATAGCTACTGAACAGTAAAGTCCTCTTTGGAACTCAAGTAATACATAGCTTCAGGAACTGATGTTTTGCTACTTATTTCTCCACAGAGCCTTTCAAAACAAAATATGTCTCAATCCAATTAAAAAACGGAAAAGAAATCAATTTTTTTTTGTTTACCACGTATTGAACCATCACTATTTTGAGTAAAGTGGGAGGAAGATATAATTTAAAACATGAGCTAAAAATTCAATTAGTTAAACACATATTGGTTACTCAATAAATATTTAGTGAAATTAACCAAATGGAAGAAAGCCCTTTGCCTTAAAGATAAGAACAGTTAGGATACTGAGCAACTGAATTATTTTCTAACCGATCATCTGTTCCAAAATTACCATGAATGCTTTTTTAAAAATGCAGGTTTCCTGGTGACATCTTCCAAACTAATAAATCAAAATATTGAAGATTTGGTTTTGAGAATCTGAAAATTACAAGTAATCTCTTGCATACTGAAGGCACTGTTCTAAAGTGATTACTGAGGTTTTATATATTTTTGTTGCCAAATTTTAAAACTCTTGTAGGGTCAATTTGTTATGCAGAATTTCACATTAACAGTACAAGTTATCATGAACTCGTAGTTAATGAAACTTACAATGTCAAGATTTCACTATATGTTTACACTATTGTAACAAAATATGTACATATGTATCTAAAGTTTTTAATTCTTATATATGTAAAATAAAAACTGGAATTGCAAAGACCCCTTCTCATCTGAATTATGTTTCTATAATTCTATTCATACTTATTAAAATGGCACATGATTTAATTTTAAGAAATCATATATGGATTTCTAAGGAATCCTATATTTTCTTTAAAAGTTTCCAGTACTTTTATGCAACAGTATATCCTTTATATAGAAAGTAGAAACCAACAGCATTTCTTTAAAACAGCAAGCATACTTTTTCATAATCCAACATACAGATTTGTACTTTTTGTATTTCTTAAAAGTGAGCAATTTCAATTTATAAACCTTATTATGGAAGAAATATTAAGTGTAGGGTTTTTTAACCCTCTCTCAGAACCAAATCCAACAATGATAGGGGGTACAAATCCAAGCTTAAAGGTAATAGGTAAGTTGGTAATTTACCAGCATACACAGAAATAATTTGTTGTTGTTTTTTTTAATTTGTTGTTTTATATCAATATTAAAGTTATTAAATTTATAGCTTCAATGGTGAGTCAAATAATTGAAATCTCAGTCTCTTTAGTCATTAACAAAGTAATCTGTCTTAATTAAAATCACAGGAATTCATAACACTGCCATATGAAAAAATAAGTAGTGTAAAATATCTGTTATCTAATATTAACTGAATTAGGGAGAAAGTTAACAGAATAATGACACTTTATTAATAATGCTACTTAATATTTTTACCTAAAACAGCACAAATATTCTGGCATAGAATATTTTTATTTCAATTATTTAAATTAACAGTAGAAAGGTCTTATCAGAAACCTTACACATAGGAACAGAAGTAAAAGACACATGACCACAAAGTTCTCTTACCTGTTGAACCAACCGACCATGTAATGTTGAGATTAAAGTTGTTTGATGCATTAATTGAAATATCCAAATTTTTGTTTGACTACCAAGAAAGAAAATATGAAGATTAAAAAACCAGAATAATACTAGATGTTATCTTTAATGTTTCAATTATGCCCATGCTGTTTCTCTAACTGTGAACATTAAGTCAATAGTTAAGTGAGAAAGTGTAGACACCAATTACACGTTTTTAATGAAAAAAAAAAGCTGATAAATTCAAAGGTATATTTAAAGTTCCCATTTGTCTTTCCTACTATAACTTGGTCTTCTACATGTAGCCAGAGGCTGCTATAATTCAATACTTGTATTTTGATTTTCTTGGCTTACCTGTAGTTAATATTTAAATGATATGGGTTTGGTTAGTCCAAAGTTATTTCACAGCAATGGATGATTGTTTTGTTGAAAGATTTCTTGTTAGCTGCATATAGTATTAGTATATACACATTTTTCGGTTAAAAAATTACTTGAAACGTAAAACTTAGAGGTAAAAGTTATAAACCTACTTGGGGAAAAAGAAGGATCAAGTCATATAAACATGTGTAGAGAGGAACACTGAAGAATTTTATATTGATCAACCTGCATCTTGTCATTAATTTAATTGCACAGAAGCAAATGTCCAAGAGATTTCTTTAAATGTTATTTGCTATTATCCTACTCCAAGAGATGAGGAACAAAAATTATGTATGATTATAACTATCAAGACTTGCAGAAAGGCATAGAAAGATAGTCATACTGAATAGCTTTAGCTGCAGATATTGAGTGTGCTTTGCTGTGTTTTAAATATACAAAGACTCTTAGAAAAAGCTGTGTTGCTAAGTAATACCTGGCTACTAAAATAATTAAAATTAATTCCTTGATATTACAACTTTTTCTAAATAAGACAGAATAAGAAAGCCAATAGAAAACGTATTGCCAATTTTCTGAGTGGCTCTTAGAGAAAGTAAGTCTATAAGCAATTAAGTTTCCCATCTAATAGAAATAGTGTTACGAAGAAACGGACAGAAGAACATGGTTCTTCCCTGCTATGGGAGAAAGAAGAAGCAGAATGATAAAAGGCAAAGGCTGCTGGGTGATGTGTGACAGTCATTTCATGTAAATGATACACTAAGACCCAACTATTTAACTTCAAATAAAAACTACTCTAAATGATTGCCATAGAGA